>NC_143023.1:48528866-48683032 GCF_057628025.1 Oncorhynchus mykiss | reverse complement strand
CATCATAGCGCTTGTTTTTTTTCGACTGCACTTGAAGAAACTTTCAAAGTTCTTGAAATGTTCTGCATTGAAGGATCTTCATGTCTTAACCTTTTCATACGTGAGTTCCGAATATCTTTAACGGTCGCTCCAGTGTGAGTTGTTTTTGTAATGTCTGTTTCCAACTCACACTCTCAAACACCTAGATCCCCTGAATGCAGCGCACTCTCCAGCCCACTTTCCAGCTCACACTCTCAAACGCATAGATCCCCTGAACCTAGCTCACTCTCCAGATCCCAATCACCTGAATTCTGATCACCTGTTCACACACCTGTATGTCATTATCACACACTATTTAGTTGAGTTATTTGCACCCCATCATTGTGAGTTATTGTTTGTTTTGTGTACTTCTATTTGGAATGCTGTGTTTCCCGTGATTTACTTCTCCCGTGTATGATAGTGAGGAAGGCCAAAACTAACAATGCCTTTTGCCTATTCCCTGCCTGTACTTTAACCTATCAGATTTCTGGTTATCAACCTATTGCCTGATCTCCCAGACAATGTTACTAGCCTTTTCCCTGCCTGTACTGTTGCCTTTTTGGACCCCCTGTGTATGACCTTCTGCCTGCCGCTGGACCCAGCTACTGTGGTTCTTTACAAATAAACACCTGCTGCGCCCTGCCCTTGAAACCAGCTCTCTGTCTCCCATCGTGTTCATTACAGTTTTATGCAGGTGATGTCAGAAGGCATTCACTGTTCCATAATGTGATTGTTACGCAACAGGTCAGTTAACACGCGCTGCCTGTTAATTATCTATAGGCAATGTTTCAACTTGTCAATTTCAAATAATTTTGTAACAAGTTGTATTTTCTAACAACAGTTTGAATTGAGGTGTGTTCCGCCTGCTCATTAATTCGCATTGAAGTAGTCCATTTCAGCATTGCAGACTATTAGGATGCACGAATTGGCACATTTTCTGGCTGACGCTCGGATTGTCTTCCTTGTTGTTTTCCTAACAAATAATAACTTTGGACATGTGTGCGTTCCTATCAAATTAAGTGCCTTATTTTCTGTATATTGTGTTGTTGTTTCTACTGTTGCATACAGTATTATGTATTGTAGCGACCCGCACAGACAGCTGTGTGTTATGTGCTAGGCTATTAGTGGGTTGTGTTGTACTTACCAGTGTTCACGGGGTCCGACATGCCAATCAACCTGCTATCTGCCAATCACGGGAATGCCTGGAATGTTCTGATGCCGGGCTTCCTGGCGGAGTGGCGTGGAGGGGGGTTGGGCAGGGGGATGGAGCATTGGAAGTTAAGACCAGGTTTAGCAATTGTTCTCTCTCTTACGTCTGGCCTTCACAAGAGAAGCTCACAGTTGGTTTGTGGGGTATCTTTCATTTATTTGGCGTTTGCTACGGCCAAACAGTAGCCCGTGTAAAGTTGGGTTAATAAACCGTCAATTCGTAAACTCAAGCCTCAGTCTGGACAATTGTTCCTTTATGATCTAGTCAGGTCATTACAGTATGTATGTGTGTATGTATGTATGGAGCATTATGTATTTACAGTTTTATTCACATGTTTTCAAGTACTGGTAACAAATAATGCATTTCGATTATTGCATAGAATGTAATGGACAACTATGATGAGGGTAAAATACTTTTTTGAAGGTTGTACTGCTTATAATGAGATAATGCTAAGCTATTTGCCAGCTATGTGTGGCGCAATGCATTCTGGGTGTCACATAAACATCTGTCAGACCAAAGATGTTATAATGAGGTGAAGGAATGGTTCACTCATCTTTCAGGTAAACTTCAGGTAAAGTGAATGAAGGGAAGTGAATCATCATAGACGGCACACCCCCTTCAACATGCATACTGCAAACAGACCAAACTCATCTTGTCTCCTCTTATTATCTTTGGTTGACTCGAAAAACAAACATGGCGGTGTGCACAAACTACCCATCCTCGGATTACTTTCAATTTCTAGAAAGGGTTTTACACAATTATTTCAATCAATGTTGAGCTGACCCGTGATGTGATGAATAATAAATAGTAATTGCTATTAGCTAATTCATATTGTGGTTTCTAGCAGTCGAGAGTTATCTAAATATGACCGCTTGTGTAATGCCAGTCTTTCCTCAGTTAGCGCTAGGACTAATGTAGCCTACGTTTTCCGGTTTGGATGATTGTGTGCTGTTGCTACTTCTGTGAAAGTCTGAACATTGCATCTAAAAATAAATTTGTCACATTCAGGACATAACTTTGTAAGGACTGTGTTTGTGCAAAATGATTCTGTGAAAAAACAGTATGGCCAGCTCAAATGCTGACTGTTGCATCAATCAAAACGTTCTAAATAAGCATTCTAATCAAACCGGTTGATCGTACGCTCCAGGGACCACTATAGACTGATCACACCCGTTTGTTGGTACATGTGAAAAGGTTAAAGTAATGATGGACTGTTGTTTCTCTTTGCTTATTTGAGCTTCTTCTTGCCATAATATAGACTTGGTCTTTTACCAAATAGGGCTGTCTTCTGTGTACCACCCCTACCTTGTCACAACACAACTGATTGGCTCAAACACATTAAGAAGGAAAGAAATTCCGCCAATTAACTTTTAACAAGGCACACCTGTCAATTAGTTGAAATGCATTGCGAAGCTGTCATCAAAGCAAATGGTGGCTACTTCGAAGAATCTCAAATATAAAGTATGTTTAACACTTTTTTGGTTACTGCATGATTCCATACGTGTTATTTTATAGTTTTGATGTCTTCACAATTATTCTACAATGTAGAAAATAGTAAAAAATTAAGAAAAACCCTTGCATGAGTACGTGTCCAAACTGACTCATCATGAGACCCAGATGCAGACACGTGAGGCAGATGGTTCAAGACTCAGAGATGAATTGAATATACAGGAAACTAGAAACAGAAGACAAAGGACAGTGAGACACAGGTTTTATCTTGGACACATGAAATGTAGGAAGGATACGGAGGGTGCGGGGCAACAGAAGGCGAACAGCAGCGGGGCCAAGGATATTAGAGATAGGGAAAGGGCTGATGAAACGGGGGGAAAGTTTGCAAGATTCCACCAGGAGGGGCAGATCCCGAGTAGACAGCCATACCCTCTGGGGGAGCCGCGGTTCGGTGGCGGTCCACCTGTAGACGATACCTGGAGGTGATCTTAAGAGTGGACCGTGCACTCTTCCAGGTACACCGACAGTGGCATACATACATATTGGCCAAGGGTATGTTGCCTTCCTCTTGCTCAGGGAAGAGCGAGGTCTGATAACCCACAGAGCACTCAAAGGGCAAGAGACCAGTGGCCGAGAAGGGAAGGGTTATCCGGGCATACTCCACCCACACGAATTGCTGGCTCCTGGTGGTGTTATTGGCCTGATTGGCACGCTCCGATTGGACGTTAGATTGAGGATGAAACCCGAAGGACAGGGTGGCCGACGGCCCAGAATCAGGACGAGAACTGAGGACCATGATCGGAGACTATATCGACCAGAAGTCCATGGATTCAGAAGATGTGCTTGGGCCCCTGGATAAGAGAAATGGGCCCATTCTAGGACCGGCGAATGGGAACAATCCGTGACGAAAAACCGGTCAGTCGGGCAACCTCAGGGTCCTTGCCTTGTGGACCAGGCCCTCGATACCCCAGACGAGTGTCGCTCGTTCACGTGAGAGGTAGCTAGTGTTCCTTTGCTTTTCTACATTCAAAGGAATTCTCCGGTTGGAACATTATTGAAGATTTATGTTAAAAACATCCTAAAGATTGATTCTATACATCGTGTGACATGTTTCTACGGACTGTAACGGAACGTTTGGACTTTTCGTCTGGACCTAGTGCTCGCGCCTCATGAAGATGGATTATTGGGCTGAACGCGTTAACAACAAGGAGGCATTTGGACATAAATGATGAACTTTATCGAACAAATCAAACATTTATTGTGGAACTGGGATTCCTGGGAGTGCATTCTGATGAAGATCATCAAAGGTAAGTGAATATTTAAAATGCTATTTCTGACTAATTTTGACTAATTTTGACTACACAACATGGCGGATATTTCTCTGAGCACCGTACTCAGATTATAGCATGGTTTGCTTTTTCCGTTAAAAAAATTGAAATCTGACACAGCGGTTGCATTAAGGAGAAGTCTTTAATTCTGTGAATAACACTTGTCTCTTTTATCAATGTTTATTATGAGTATTTCTGTAAATTGATGTGGCTCTGTAAATTGATGTGGAAGCAAAACACTACTGAACGTAACACGCCAATGTAAACTGAGATTTTTGGATAGAAATATGCACTTTATCGAACAAAACATACACCCCTAGACATAGGAAGTTTTAAACTCAGTTTTTCACAATTCCTGACATTTAATCCAAGTAAAAATTCCCTGTTTTAGGTCAGTTAGGATCACCACTTTATTTTAAGAATGTGAAATGGCAGAATAATAGTAGAGAGAATGATTTATTTCAGCATGTATTTCTTTCATCACATTCCCAGTGGGTCAGAAGTTTACATGCACTCAATTAGAATTTAGTAGCATTGCCTTTAAATTGTTTAACTTGGGTCAAACGTTTCAGGTGGCCTTCCACAAGCTTCCCACAATAAGTTGGGTGAATTTTGGCCCATTCCTCCTGACAGAGCTGGTGTAACTGAGACAGGATTCTAGGCCTCCTTGCTCGCACATGCTTTTTCAGTTCTGACCACAACTTTCTATAGGATTGAGGTCAGGGCTTTGTGATGGCCAATCCAATACCTTGACATTGTTGTCCTTAAGCCATTTTGCCACAACTTTGGAGTATGCTTTGGGTGTTTGTCCATTTGGAAGACCCATTTGCAACCAAGCTTTAACTTCCTTACTGATGTCTTGAGATGTTGCTTCAATATATCCACGTAATTTTCCTCCCTCATGATGCCATCTACTTTGTGAAGTGCACCAGTCCCTCCTGCAGCAAAGCACCCCACAACATGATGCTATCAGCCCTGTGCTTCACAGTTGGGATGGTGTTCTTTGGCTTGCAAGCATCCCCCTTTTTCCTCCAAACATAACGATGGTCATTATGGCCAAACAGTCCTATTTTTGTTTCATCAAACCAGAGGACATTTCTCCAAAAAATACACTCTTTGTCCCCCATGTGCAGTTGCAAACCGTAGTCTGGCTTTTTTATGGTGGTTTATGAGTAGAGGCTTCTTCCTTGCTGAACGGCCTTTCAGGTTATGTCATTATAGGACTCGTTTTACTAAGGATATACTGTAGATACTTTTGTTCCTGCTTCCTCCAGCATCTTCACAAGATGTTGTTCTGGGATTGATTTGGACTTTTCGCACCAAAGTACGTTCATCTCTAGGAGACAGACCGCGTCTCCTTCCTGAGCTGTATGACGGCTGCGTAGTCCCATGGTGTTTATACTTTCGTACTATTGTTTGTACAGATGAACCTTCAGGCGTTTGGAAATTGCTCCCAAGGATGAACCCGACTTGTGGAGGTCTCCAACTTTTTGTCTTGGCTGATTTCTTTTGATTGTTCCATGATGTCAAGCAAAGAGGCATTGAGTTTGAAGGTTGGCCTTGAAATACATCCACAGGTACACCTCCAATTGACTCAAATTATGTCAATTAGCCTATCAGAAGCTTATAAAGCCATGAAATCATTTTTTAAATGTTTTCCTAAGCTGTTTAAAGGCACAGTCAACTAACTTAGTGTATGTTAACATCTGACCCACTGGAATTGTGATACCACCAGGAATTAAGGTGAATTAAGTGAAATAATCACAATTGTTGAAAAAATGTATTCTGTCATGCACAAAGTTGATGTCCTAAGTGACTTGCCAAAACTATAGTTTGGTAACAAGAAATGTGTGGAGTGGTTGAAAAACTAGTTTTAATGACCTAAGTGTATGTAAACTTCTGACTTCCACTGTAGGTGTTGCTCTAGTCCAGATGTGTTAACTTCTTGCGTCGAGCCATCCCGGATCCGGGATCGTGACTACAGCCTCAAGCTCATTACCATAACGCAACGTTAACTATTCATGAAAATCGCAAATGAAATTAAATCAATATGCTAGTTCTCAAGCTTAGCCTTTTGTTAACAATACTGTCATCTCAGATTTTCAAAATATGCTTCTCAACCATAGCAAAACAAGCATTTGTGTAACAGTATTGATAGCTAGCGTAGCATTTAGCATAGCATTTAGCGTTAGCATTCAGCAGGCAACATTTTCACAAAAACCAGAAAAGCATTCAAATAAAATAATTTACCTATGAAGAACTTCGGATGTTTTCAATGAGGAGACTCTCAGTTAGATAGCAAATGTTCAGTTTTTCCTGAAAGATTATTTGTTTAGGATAAATCGCTCTGTTTTCTGCATCACGTTTAGCTACGAAAAAAACCTGTATCCAGGATTGTGTAAATCTATCCGCAAGCTCATTAGCATAACGCAACGTTAACTATTCATGAAAATCGCAAATGAAATGAAATAAATCTATTTGCTCTCAAGCTTAGCCTTTTGTTAATAACAACACTGTCATCTCAGATTTTCTAAATATGCTTTTGAACCATAGCTAAACAAGCATTTGTGTAACAGTATTGATAGCCTAGCATAGGATTATCCCTGGCATTCAGCATGCAACATTTTCACAAAAAACAGAAAAGCATTCAAATAAAATAATTTACCTTTGAAGAACTTCAGATGTTTTCAATGAGGAGACTCTCAGTTAGATAGCAAATGTTCAGTTTTTTCAAAAATATTATTCGTGTTGACAAATCGCTCCGTTTTCTTCATCACGTTTGGGTAAGAAATAAAAAAATAAAAATAATAATAATAAAAAAATTAAGTCATTAAAACGCGAACTTTTTTCCAAATTAACTCCATAATATCGACAGAAACATGGCAAACAATGTTTAGAATCATTCCTCAAGGTGTTTTTCACATATCTATCGATGATAAATCCTTCATTCCTCCTCCACATTCAGATTTGAAAAGCAGAGAAATAGAGGCAGATTTTGATATATTTAATACTTTTTAAACTTCTCAACTCTCAAATTTTTGCCCATCTTCATTCACTTTCATGGGACTTTTTGCAACATTCTAAATCTCCCCATCATGACTTCCAACATTCGATTCACTGTAAATTCAACAATGCAACTTCTGAAACAAATCGACTTTTGACACTACTTTGACGCCCCAGGCTGTGTAAGGGCTACAGTACCAGTCAAAAGTTTGGACACACCTACTCATTCAAGGGTTTTTCTTTATTTTTACTATTTTCTACAATCTAGAATAATAGTGAAGACATCATAATTAAGAAAAAAACACTTATGGAATCATGTAGTAACCAAAAGTGTTAAACAAATCAAAATATATTTTATATTTGAGATTCTTCGAAGTAGCCACTCTTTGCCTTGATGACAGCTTTGCACACTCGACATACCTGGAATGCATTTCAATTAACAGGTGTGCCTTGTTAAAAGTTAATTTGTGAAATGTCTTTCTTGCATTTGAGCCAATCAGTTGTGTTGTGACAAGATAGGGGTGCTATACAGAAGTTAGCCCTATTTGGTAAAAGTCCATATTATGGCAAGAACAGCTCAGATAAGCGAAGAGAAACGACAGTCCATCATTACTTTAAGACATGAAGGTCAGTCAATCCGGAACATTTCAAGAAATTTGAAGTGCAGTCTCAAAAAAAACATCAAGCGCTATGATCAAACAGGATCTCATGAGGACCGCCACAGGAAAGGAAGACCCAGAGTTACTTCTGCTGCAGAGGATGAGTTCATTAGAGTTAGCAGCCTCAGAAATTGCAGCCCAGATAAATGCTTCAAAGAGTTCAAGTAACAGATATATCTCAACATCAACTGTTGAGAGGAGCCTGTGTGAATCAGGCCTTCATGGTTGAATTGCTGCAAAGAAACAACTACTAAAGGACACCAATAATAAGAAGGGACTTGCTTAGGCCAAGAAACCTGAGCAATGGACATTAGAAATATGTCCTTAAGTCTGGTGAGTCCAAATTTGAGATTTTTAGTTCCAACCGCCGTGTCTTTGTGAGACAGGTGAATGGATAATCTCCACATGTGTAGTTCCCACCCTGAAGCATGGTGGAGGAGGGGTGATGGTGTTGGGGTGCTTTGCTGGTGACACTGTCAGTGATTTATTTAGAATTCAAGGCACACTTAACCAGCATGGCTACCGAAGCATATCATTTGTTTTCCAACAGGACAATGACCCAACATACCTCCAGGCTGTGTAAGGGTTATTTGACCAAGAAGGAGATTGATGGAGTGCTGTATCAGATGAGCTGGCCTCCACAATCACCCGTTCTCAACCCAATTAAGATGGTTTGGGATGAGTTGGACCATAGAGTTAAGGAAAGGCAGCCAACAAGTGCTCAGCATATGTGGGAACTCATTCAAGACTTTTGGAAAAGCATTCCAGGTTAAGCTGGTTGAGAAAGTGCCAAGAGTGTACAAAGTTGTCATCAAGGCAAAGGGTGACTACTTTGAAGAATCTAAAATATATTTTTGGTTACTACACAATTTCATATATGTGATTTCATAGTTTGAATGTCTTTACTGTTATTCTTCAATGTAGAATATTAAGAAAAACCCTTGAATGAGTAGGTGTCCAAACTTTTGACTGGTACTGTAGTTGTCAGCCAGTTATTGTTATGCAAAAGTCTGCCGTTCTCATGGTAATTGGCCGTTAATTAACATAAACATGTTTAGCATCTCCAGGCCTCCACTGATGTGTGCCCTTGGAACATCTACATTTAAAAATGTATATATATATATATATATATATATATATATATATATATATATACACCATCCAAATAAATCCATTATGTATTTTATTTATTATGATATGACGAAGAGCAGAATAGATTTGGCCTACTGTATGTTAGCCTATCTGGCTATGCGCAACGCCATAGGTTTGTTCATTTAGTGAACAAGATATGCTTAAGATATCCAATGCCATTCTATTCCAATGTATGATTTTATAATAAGAAAAATATAATTGAACTTAGCTGAATAAAATCCCAATGATATTTTTCCCATTAAGGAACGAGTATGCATATGAAGTGGCTATTTTGACATGAAACAGGTCCAATACAATAGAGCTATTTAGCAACTTTAGTTGTGAATGATAACATTTCGAATGACTTAGACATCAAAACATATATGGGCTGCATGATGCGACTACAGGCAATTGATGATTTCAGAAAGTGGCTAAAAAAGCTTGCGCTCTTGTCCTTGCTCAAGCTGCACATGCTATTCTCTCATTGAGTGATCATATGTTCACCCATCAGACTATTCTCTATTTAATCTTGTCTTTACTACTATGTCAAATTAGTTTTAATTTAGATTGGCCCATTATCAAATAGGCAGGAACAAGGGCAGGAGCAAAAATACATATCATCTGTATTCCCTGGAATAGTGAATGGTTCCTTTTTTTCAATTATGCCAGGTGGGCTACGAATATTTCACTCCAAGCATCAACCACTGTTTGAGGTGCATGCAGCCTCTCCCTGCACAACAGGCGATATCCGCCCAAACTCTGTATGACATGGGCTCTCCAAACCTGTTCCTGCAGCTACCCAGTGCTTCATTTGGAAAATCAAGTGAAGTATGTTCAGGAACATTAATCGTAATAGGTTTTAAGCAACTAAAAATATTTAATTAAACTATTGACAGCCCCTCTCTCTGCATGCTCCAGAAAGGAATGAAGGAGAGAGAGGAGTATATGGAAACGCATGTTGGTGAGATATTCTGTAGCTAAAGGTAATGTGTCAGCCTATTCATTATACAAATATAAAAATCAAAATTTGTAAGTTATTCTAAATCAAATACATTATAATTGTAGGCTAATTCTGTAAGCCGTCCTGCACAACCAATGAACCAACAGCATCGCTTAAGTATATACGCTCTCTCCCAGACTCAAGGATAGAAAGTTTGGAGTGTAGCATTAGGTAACCAGTCCATCCTGTATGCAGTCCATACAGTCCACACTCAAAGGCGGTTACAATAATTTGTTTAATTTTGGAGAACAGGATAGACCAGTTAGACCAAAGCCATCTTACATTTAAAAAAAAATTTTAAATTCTTTGTCAAGATAATCCATCCACCTGACAAGTGTGACATATTAAGAAGCTGATTAAACAGCAGGATCACGCTCTCCGTAGCCGATCTGAGCAAGACCTTTAAACACGTCAACATTCATAAGGCCGCTGGGCCAGACATGCACGGACCAACTGGCAAGTGTCTTCACTGACATTTTCAACCTCTCCCTGGCCGAGTCTGTAATACCTACAAGTTTCAAGCTGACCAACATAGTCCCTGTGCCCAAGAAAGCGAAGGTAAACTGCCGAAATGATTTCCGCCCGTAGCACTCGCGTTGGTAGCCACAAAGTGCTTTAAAAAGCTGGTCACGGCTCACATCAACTTCACCATCCCAGAAACCCTTGACTCACTCCAATTCACATACCACCCCAACAGATCCACAGATGACGCAATCTCAATCGTGCTCCGCACTGCCCTTTCACACCTGGAAAAAAGGAACACCTATGTGAGAATGCTGTTCCTTGACTACAGCTCAGCATTCAACACCATAGTGCCCACAAATCTCATCACTAAGCTAATGACCCTGGGACTAAACACCTGCGTTTGTAACTAGATCCTGGCCCTCATGACGGGCCGCCCCCAGGTGGTCAGAGTAGGCAACAACATATCTGCCACGCTGATCCTCAACACGGGGTGCGAAGCTTAGTCCCCTCCTGTACTCCCTGTTCTCCCACAACTGCGTGGCCAAGCAAGACTCCAACACCATCAATACATTTCTTGAGGACACAACAGTTGTAGACCACTGCTCCTGAGTTGTGCAGTGGTCTAAGACACTGCATCTCAATGCAACAGGTGTCACTGCAGTACCTGGTTCAAATCCAAGCTGCATCACATCCAGCCATGATTGGGAGTCCCATAGGCCAGTGCACAATTGGCCCAGCGTCGTCTGGGTTTGGCCGTGGTAGGCCGTCATTGTAACTAAGAATTTGTTTTTAACTGTTCAAATTAAATAAAGGTTAAATTAATTGTTGTGATCTACCCTTAGAAGCTTTTGTTATGTTTCTTTATTTGTAGTAATTGCAAAAAGAAGGAGACATGTTCAAGTGATAACATATACCATAAAAAACAACTATTATCTATACCATAAAAAACAAACCATCATGTAACACTTTCTCTACTACTACTAGCTTATACTATTACAACCATCACAACAACTACTATTGTATTTATTTATTATTTAACATTTAATTAACCAAGCAAGTCAATTGAGAAAACATTCATATTGACAATGACGGCATATCAAGAGCCAAAAAGCACAAACATTGCTAGGCACAGACAACAACACGAAGGACAAAATGGAAGATACATTTTTTTCCCATACGCTCAAAAAGATTGTTTTGCACAAATTTGTTTACATCCCTGTTAATGAGAATTTATCCTCTGCCAAGATAATCCATCCACCTGATAGGTGTGGCATATCAAGAAGCTGATTAAACAGCATGATCTACACACAGGTGCACCTTGTGCTGGGGACAATAAAATGCCACTCTAAAGTGTGTAGTTTTGTCACACAACACAAAGACACAGATGTCTCAAGTTTTGAGGGAGTGTACAATTGACGTTGGCCAAGTCAATACAGATAGCAGCACAATATTGCTTAGAGTCAAGCGCAGTGCTGACATCATTTAGAACCTTTAAGGTTGCAGTGACACATCCATAACCTGAGCGGAAACCAGATTGCATACCCGAGAGAATACTATAGACATCAAGAAAGCCAGTCATTTCATCATTGAATTAAGTGAAATAAGAATCCTGACTTATCGAAGTGGTGACTAAAGCGCTTGGAATACACATTAAGGGGCAGGGGCAGCTGTGAGGAGGATGGTTTATCCTTTCACTATTTTCCAGAACTTCTTGGGGTTAGACCCACAGAGAGAGAACTGCTCCTTAAAGTAACTGACTGTGATAGCCTGACAGCCCGAATACAATTATTTGTCATTTACCTGAACAAAAGCCAGTCAATCTGAATATTTGTGTGCCGAGGCTTTCGCCAAATGGTGTTCCTGAGGTGGAGTAACTCTGCCAGATCACAGTCAAACCAGGGGCTGAACCTGTTTTTTATTCTCATTTTCTTTATGGCGGCGTGCTTGTTAAAAATACCACTGAAAATATAAAAAAAGAAGGTCCAACCATCTTCTACTGGGGGGGATCAGGCTGATTCTATACCATTTTCCAGCGGCCAGTTCATGAAGGAAGGCTTGCTCATTAAAGTTTTTCAGCAAGCGTCTATGACAAATCAGGACAGGTTGTTTATCTGAGCAGCCATTACGAACAGTGACCACTAAGGTCATTACAGAAAACATCAAAGTGATACCTATTTGTGAGGATAACATCAAGGAGAGTAGCCTTTTCTGGGTGTTTGAGGTCATACCTTGTGGGATTGGTAATGATCTGAGAGAGATTTAGGGAGTCCCATTGTTTTAGGACTTGGCCAGGTGTTTAACCTCTACGGCATTGGTGTCCCTAAACTGAGACGGTTAATTCTAACGTGCGCTAATGTGACAAGAATGACGTTGTAAGTAACAGTAAACATTCCAGGACATAGAGATGTCTTATATGGGCAGAAAGCTTACATTATTGTTAATCTAACTGCACTGTCCAATTTACAGTAGCTATTACAGTAAAAACTTTCCATGCTATTGTTTGAGGAGAGTGCACAACAACAAAACACTTTTATCACAGCAACTGGTTTGATACATTCACCTCTGAAGGTAAATAATGTACTTACATTCAGTAATCTTGCTCTGATTTGTCATCCTGAGGGTCCCAGAGATAAAATGGAGCATCATTTTTTTTTTTTTAAAGCCATTTTTATATTCAAATGTAGGAACTGGGTTCTACAATTTGAACCCCTGCTGTCTCTGGCTCCACACTCACCCCATCTCCGGCATCTAGATGTGTGAAAATTGGTGTATAAGCTAATGATCTAGCATGTATGACATTCCTGGGAGTGTGTAAACTTACATTTTGTACTACCATACAATTTTTGTATGTTCTCTATAGTTATGTACTTGAAAATGTATCAATTTACCAATTTGGCACATTTGTGCAGACTTGATACAGAATAATGTGCAGTATTGCAATGCTTCACTGGATCAGTCTGAAACTTTGCACACACTGCTGTCATCTACTGGCCAAAATCTAAATTGTGCCTAAACTGCAATATTATATTAGATCAAATCAAATCATATTTGTTACAACCTTACAGTGAAAGGATACTCTCGATGGTGCAGCTGTTTTGAGGATCTGAGGACCCATGCCAAATCTTTTCAGCCTCCTGGAGGGAATAGGCTTTGTTGTGCCCTCTTCACGACTGCCTTGGTGTGCTTGGACCATGTTAGTTTGTTGGTGATGTTGACGACAAAGGAACCTGAAGTTCTCAACCTGCTCCATTACAACCCCGTAGATGAGAATGGGGGCGTGCTCGGTCCTCCTTTTCCTGTAGTCCACAATCATCTCATTTGTCTTGATCACGTTGAGGGAGAAGTTGTTGTCCTTGCACCACACAGTCAGGTCTCTGACCTCCTCCCTACAAGCTGTCTCATTGTTGTTGGTGATCAGGCCTTCCACTGTTGTGTCATCAGCAAATGTAATGATGGTGTTAGAGTCGTGCCTGGCCGTGCAGTCATGAGTGAACAGGTTGTACAGGAGGGGACTGAGCACGCACCCCTGAGTGGACCCCGTGTTGAGGATCAGCGTGGAGAATGTGTTGTTACCTACATTTACCACCTGGGGGGCGGCCCGTCATAAGTCCAGAATCCAGTTGCAGAGGGAGGTGTTTAGTCCCAGGGTCCTTAGCTTAGTGATGAGCTTTGAGGGCACTATGATGTTGAACGCTGAGCTGTAGTCAATGAATAGCATTTTTACATAGGTGCTCCTTTTGTCCATATGTGAAAGGGCAGTGTGGAGTGCAAGTGAGATTGCATCATCTGTGAATCTGTTGGAGCGGTGTTCAAATTGGAGTGGGTCAAGGGTTTCTGGGATAATGTTGTCAATGTGAGCCATGACCAGCCTTTCAAATAATTTCATGGCTACAGACATGAGAGCTACGGGTCGGTAGTCATTTAGGCAGGTTACCTTAGTGTTCTTGGGCACAGGGACTATGGCGGTCTGAATGAAACATGTATTACAGACTCAGACAGGGAGAGGATGAAAATGTCCGTGAAGACACTTGCCAGTTGGTCAGCACTTGCTCGGAGTACATGTCCTGGTAATCCGTCCTTGTGAATGTTGACCTGTTTAAAGGTCTTACTCACACCGGCTGTGGAGAGCGTGATCACACAGTTGTCCAGAACAGCTGATGCTCTCATGTATGTTTCAGTGTTACTTGCCTCAAAGCGTAGGCTCGTGTCACTGGGCAGCTCTCGGTGGTGCTTCCCTTTGTAGTCTGGAATAGTTTGCAGGCCCTGCCACATCCGACGAGTGTTGGAGCAGTGTAGTACGGTTCGATCTTAGTCCTGTATTGACTCTTTGCCTGTCTGATGGAGGGCATAACGGGATTTCTTCTAAGCTTCTGGGTTAGCGTCCCACTCCTTGAAAGTGGCAGCTCTACCCTTTAGCTCAGTGTGTACGTTGGCTTTAATCCATGGCTTCTGGTTGGGGTATGTACGTACAGTCACTGTGGGGACAACGTCCTCAATGCACTTATTGAGAAAGCCTGTGACTGATGTGGTGTACTCCTCAATGCCATCGGAAAAATCCCAGAACAATCCCAGAAATTATGTCATGGCTTTAAAAGCTTCTGATAGGCTAATTGACACCATTTGAGTCAATTGGAGGTGTACCTCTGGATGTATTTCAAGGCCTATCTTCAAACTCAGTGCCTCTTCGCTTGACATCATGAGAAAATCAAAAGAAATCAGCCAAGACCTCCACAAGTCGGGTTCATCCTTGGGAGCAATTTCCCAATGCCTGAAGGTACCATGTTCATCTGTACAAACAATAGTACGCAAGTATAAACACCATGGGACCACGCAGCCGTCATACCACTCAGGAAGGAGACGCGTTCTGTCTCTTAGAGATGAATGTACATTGGTGCGAAAAGTGCAAATCAATCCCAGAACAACAGCAAAGGACCCTGTGAAGATGCTAGAGGAAACAGGTACAAACTATCTATATCCACAGTAAAACAAGTCCTATATCGACATAACCTGAATGGCCGCTCAGCAAGGAAGAAGCCACTGCTCCAAAACTGCCATTAAAAAGCCAGACTACTGTTTGCAACTGCACATGGGGACAAAGATTGTACATTTTGAAGAAATGTCCTCTAGTCTGATGGAACAAAAATAGAACTGTTTGGCCACAATGACCATCGTTATGTTTGAAGGAAAAAGGGGGAGGCTTGCAAGCCGAATAACACCATCCCAACCGTGAAGCACGGGGCTGGCAGCATCATGTTGTGGGGTGCTTTGCTGCAGGAGGGACTGGTGTACTTCACAAAGTAGATGGCATCATGAGGGAGGGAAATTATGTGGATATATTGAAGCAACATCTCAAGACATCAGTAAGTTAAAGCTTGGTTGCAAATGGGTCTTCCAAATGGACATTGACCCCAAGCATACTTCCAAAGTATGCTAAATGGCTTAAGGACAAAAAAGTCAAGTGTTTGGAGTGCCCATAACAAAGCCCTGACCTCAATTCCTAGAGAAAATGTGTGGGCAGAACTGAAAAAGCATGTGCAAGCAAGGAGGCCTACAAACCTGACTCTTGGTTACACCATGTCTGTCAGGAGGATTGGGCCAAAATTTACCCAACTTATTGTGGGAAGCTTGTGGAAGGCTACCTGAAACATTTGACCCAAGTTAAACAATTTAAAGGCAATGCTACTAAATACTAATTGAGTGTATTTAAACTTCTGACCCTCTGGGAATGTGATTAAAGAAATTCAAGCTGAAACAAATAATTCTCTCAACTGTTATTCTGACATTTCACATTCTTAAAATATAGTGTTGATCCTAACTGACAGAATTTTTACTAGGACTAAATGTCAGGAATTGTGAAAAACTGAGTGTAAATGTATTTGGCTAAGATGTATGTAAACCTTTGACTTCAACTGTATGTGAGAATGCTGTTCATTGATTACAGTTCAGCATTCAACACTATTGAACCCTCCAAGCTCGACACCAAGCTGAAGAGAATGCCTTATTGCAAAATTGCATATTGAGAAACACCCTGAGTGTCATATCTTATCTGGAACATCAAAGCGTCTTCCCAGGCCCTGGAGAAGAATTGGTCTGAGCCATAAGAAATCACTTCAAGAATGTTTTTCATCAATCATGATAATTGTTTGGAGTAGTGTGTCTCACTTTGGTTGCATGCCTCATAGGTGCTTTCTCACCAATAAGAAACTCACAAAATGAAAAGTAACAAACACGAAACGTCCAGAGAGCGCAGTCACATTTCAGAGTTTTACACTCAGTGATGTGTAATATGTTAAAAAGTAAACCACATTGTCATGCATGATGATTATACAACTATACAGCACAACCTCTTGACGAAAACATTTTCACAGAACACTTGTGATAGACTAATATTCTACTGATACGCTTACCTTAAAAACCATACACCAGGTCCCCATTGTTTTTTAGACAGTCAGCAACTACCTGACCCTAATTTCCCTGCTGTTTTCGAAACAAATCACCTCTTATTTCTAAAACAAAGATTTGCTTTCTGTTTTTTTTTATATTACACAACTCTGTGCTGAGGTCAGAGGAGCAGTGTATTGATGCAGTGGTTAGTGTTCCCTCCAGCAGTGACACAAAGCCCTGTCACTCTACAGAATGGTGATTAGATTTAGCTTTTCTCTAATGGCCCCCTGTCCTCCATCCACCACCTGCCCTGGGGCCACACTAAAACCACACGAGGCTGCAATAGCCAGGACCTCAATCTACTCCATTGATGTACCGTATCTCCTTATCATTATATTTTCATACCGTAGCATGAGGGGACCTTATTTAAGCAACATCGTATGGTTAGAACATGTGGTTTACTCATCTTCGTTGTGCATAACATGGGCCTAATCTCGGTAAACACGGAACTTAAATCTCAGGTCATTTGGTCAGATACTCAATTAAGTTTGTGTTCTGGAGACGTGTTGAAAGTAGATCCACAAACTCAACACACTTCCAGCACTTCGGATGGGGTCATTGGCAAAGTGTTGTTTTTTTACCAGGCGACTGTTGTGACATGTTCATTTAATAAAAATGATGTAGGAGGGGTCCGTTAAGGTTGGGTGGTCCTTCCAGGGGCACACTAGAAAACTTAATTATTAAATTATGAAAAATATTTATAACATTCCACCCATGAGGTCACTAGTCATTTGCCTGCAGGAAAGACTACTGCTTTCTGATAAATGGTGTCGCCATAGTCATAGTCAAGAACTTGCAGGAAAGTTGACTGTACAATCTACTTCCTGCTGTTTAGGGAGAGGCATGATCTATTTCTATAAAAGAAGACTACTTAAATCTCAGCTTCTTAACTAGCTCATGCGTATGTTTTTAAACTTGGACGAGGAAACTTTCCGCATCAAATCCCTACCCCCAGTTTAAGCACCACCTTCGCCCAATCCATCGATTGGGCAAAGGTGGATTGGGCGAAGGTGGTGCAGGATTTGGCGAAGGATTGGGTGAAGGTGTTGCTTAAACTGGGGGTGGGGATTTGAAGTGGAAAGTTTTCTTGTCCATGTTTTTTTTTAATCAGGTTTTCCTATGTCAAACGTTTTTATTTAATTGCAGTGTTCTGCGATGTCTATAAAGAGTAATATTGGGATTCAAGTTAAAAATGTAATACATGTAAACTCGTTGTCGGGTATCAGGCCTACCACTGTTGTGTCCTCAGCAAACTTAATGATGGTGTTGGAGTTGTGCTTGGCCACACAGTCGTGCGTGAACAGGGAGTACAGGAGAGGACCAAGCGCGCACCCCTGAGAGGCCCCTGTGTTGAGGATCAGCATGGCACATGTGTTTTTGCCTACATTTACCACCTGGGGGAGGCCCGTCAGGAAGTCCAGGATCTAGTTGCAGAGGGAGGTGTTTAGTCCCAGGGTCCTTAGCTTAGTGATGAGCTTTGTTGTTGAGTGCTGAGCTGTAGTCAATGAACAGCATTCTCACATGGGTGTTCCTTTTGTCCAGATGTGAAAGGGCAGTGTGGAGTGCGATTGCGATTGAGATTGCGTCATCTGTGGATCTGTTGGAGCGGAATGCAAATTGGAGTAGGTCAAGGGTTTCCGGGATAATGGTGTCAACGTGAGCCATGACCAGCCTTTCAAAGCACTTCATGGCTACCGACGTGAGTGCTACAGGGCGGTAGTAATTTAGCCAGGTTACCTTCGCTTTCTTGGGCACAGGGACTATGGTGTTCTGCATGAAACATGTATTACAGACTCGGTCAGGGAGGTTAAAAATATCAGTGAAGACCCTGCGGCCTTGTGAATATTGACCTGTTTAAAGGTCTTGCTCACATCATCTACTGAGAGTGTGATCCAGTGGAGGCTCCTCAGTTGAGGAAGGGTAGGACCATCCTCCACAGTGAATTTCATAAAAATGAAAAAGTTATTATTTTTAGATAAAACGCTACTCAATATATTCACGTCATCAAATAATAGATTAAAACACACTGTTTTGCAATGAAGGTCTACAGTAGCCTCAACAGGAACGTGGTGTAGCCGGAGGACAGCTAGCTTCCATCCTCCTATTGGTACATTGACTTCAATACAAAACCTAGGAGGCTCTTGGTTCTCACCCCTTTCCATAGACTTACACAGTAATTACTTCTGCAGGACGTCTTCCAACATATCAGAGCTTTTGTAGCATGAACTGACATGTTATCCACCCAATCAAAGTATCAGAGAAGGAACCTAGAAGTGAAAGCATAAGCTACAGCTAGCTACTACTGCAGTGCATAAAATATGGTGAGAAATTGTCTCAGAGAGAGAAAGACAAAAGTTGAACAGTTTTCAACAATTTACTTTCTTCAAAAATTAAGGAGAAGCAAGAGAGAGCGAGTGTCACTTTTTTTTAACCTCTCTGAGATATGTGGGCGTCCCACCTCGCCAACAGCCAGTGAAATTGCAGGGCGCCAAATTCAAACAACAGAAATCTCATAATTAAAATTCCTCAAACATACAAGTATTATATACCATTTTAAAGATAAACTTCTTGTTCATCCAGCCACAGTGTCTGATTCCAAAAAGGCTTTACGGCAAAAGCACACCATGCGATTATGTTAGGTCAGCGCCTAGCCACAGAAAACCATACAGCCATTATCCAACAAAGGAGAGGTGTCACAAAAGTCAGAAATAGCGTTAAAATTAATCATTAACCTTTGATGATCTTCACCGGATGGCGCTCCCAGGTCTCCATGTTAGACAATAAATGTTTGTTTTCCAAATACCTCCTTTTTGTTCACGCATTTAGTCCAGTAATCCAAATGCACAAAGCGCGCTCACAAAGTCCAGAACGAAAAGTTTAAAAAGTTCCATTATAGTTCGTAGAAACATGTCAAACGATGTATATAATCAATCTTTAGGATGTTTTTATCATAAATCTTCAATAATATTCCAACCGGACAATTATTTTGTCATAAGAAAGGAAAGTGAAAGGAGCTCGCGCTCACGGCCCACGCGCGATAAACAACTCAAGACTTTCAACCTGACCACTGGTTGAAACAGCTCTTATTCGCTCCCCTTTCACAGTAGAACAACTTTCTAAAGACTGTTGACATCTAGTGGAAGCGGTAGGAAGTGCAATCTGATCCCATAGACACAGTATATTGGATAGGCAATCACTTAAAAAAATTACAAACCTCAGATTTCCCACCTCCTGGTTGGATTGTTCTCAGGTTTTTGCCTGCCATATGAGTTCTGTTATACTCACAGACATTGTGTTAACAGTTTTGGAAACTTTAGAGTGTTTTCCTTCCAAATATACTAATTATATGCATATTCCAGCCTCTGGGCCTGAGTAGCAGGCCATTAACTCTGGGCACCTTATTCATCCAAGCTACTCAATACTGCCCCCGTTCCCAAAGAAGTTTTAAACTTTCAGTTTCAATGACTTCGTTAGCAAATGCAGCTGGCTAGTTGAATTACTCAAACACCCGGTTCAAACAGAGGGATGCTATGTTAGCTAGCTGGCTATGACTATCCAACACAACACTGGAACTCTTCCAAGTCCTGGTAAGCTTTTGGTTTTATTAATTGCAACCGGGGCCTGCCAGTGTAACTGCTTACTGACTATACACTGTAACGTTACTGCATTATTGTGTGTTTTTTTGCCTGGTCACATACAGCTGATGTGTTGTTCATTGAAGTCCACAAACAAAGGGAAAAGGTGAGAGGAGGAGAGTGCACAAAGGCTATAATGAATTCAATGTGGCTGCTATGAAAGTGAACTGTGTTTATAAGGGATCCGGGGTGTATTCATTCCACCAGTTCTGTTGAAAAAAAATTCTTAAACGGAAGCAAAGAAAGAAGGGTAAAAATACCTGGATTTGTCCAATAGAAATTCTCATTTGCAAACTGTTGGACTAATGATTACACCCTAGATAAGCTAGATGCAGGCAAGAGTGTGCAAGGCGGTATTGAATGTGTCACTGTCTGTCATCTCAAATTTTTCTCTCGGCCTGTGTGCACCTACATTGTAAACTTTCATTCATAGGTTAGGTTTTAGCAACCTCATGATGGGTATAGGGAAAATGTGAGTATCATGTAGTAGCCTAAACCTATCGATGTTACATTGAACTGAGTGAATGGAATATGAATGACAGTCATCCAACAGGCTGCAATAAGGCCATGCTCATGAAAAAAATGTTTGTCCTCTCTCATCATTAACAGCACTGACAACCACTGGTGTGATCACACAGTCGTCCTGAACAGCTGGTGCTCTCACGTCTGCCTCAGTGTTGCTTGCCTTGAAGCGATCATAAAAAGGCATTTCGCCCATCTGGTTGGCTGGCGCCACTGAGTAGCTCGCAGCTGGGTTTCCCTATGTAGTCCATAATAGTTTGCAAGCCCTGCAACATCCGACGAGTGTCAGGTGTAGTAAGAGGAATCAATCTTAGTCCTGTATTGATGCTTTCCCTGTTTGATGGTTTGTCTGAGGGCATAGCGGAATTTCTTATAAGTGTCCGGATTAGTGTCTCGCTACTTGAAAGTGGCAGCTCTAGGCTTTAGCTCGGTGTGGATGTTAACTGTAATCCATGGCTTCTGGTTGGGATATGTGGGGACGATGTTGTCAATGCACATATTGATGACGCCGGTGACTGAGGTGGTATACTCCTCGATGCAATTGGATGAATCACGTAACGTATTCCAGTCTGTGCTAGCAAAACAGTCCTCTAGCGTAGCATCCACCTCATCTGACCACTTCCTTATTGAGTGAGTCACTGGTACTTCCTGCTTTTGTTTTTTTTCTTGTAAGCAGGAATAAGGAGGATATAATTATGTTCAGATTTACCAAATGGAGGGTGAGTGAGAGCTTTGTATACATCTCTGTGTGTGGAGTAAAGGTGGCCTATAGTTTTTTTTCCTTTGGTTGCACGTGTGATACACTGGTAGAAATTAGGTTAAAATAGATTTAAGTTTGCCTGCATTAAAGTCCCCGGACACTAGGAGCACAGATTCTGGATGAGCATTTTATTTTTTGCTTATGGCCTTATACAGCTCGTTGAGTGCAGTCTTAGTGCCAGGATCAGTTTTTATTTTTTTAATAAACCTTTATTTATCTTGGCATTCTCTAAACCAGCACCTGGAATGCTTTTCCAACAGAATTGAAGGAGTTCCCAAATATGCTGAGCACTTCTTGGCTGCTTTTCCTTCACTCTGCGGCCCAACTCATCCCAATCCATCTCAATTGGGTTGAGGTTGGGTGATTGTGGAGGCCAGGTCATCTGATGGACCACTCCATCACTCTCCTTCTTGGTCAAATAGCAGTGTGGAGGTGTGCTGGGTCATTGTCCTGTTGAAAAACAAATGATTGTCCCACTAAGTGCAAACCAGATGGGATGGCGTATCACTGCATAATGCTGTGGTATCCATGCTGGTTAAGTGTACCTTGAATACTAAATAAATCACAGACAGTGTCACCAGCAAAGCACCCCCAGACCATCACACATCCTCCTCCATGCTTCATGGTGGGAACCACACATGCAGAGATCATCCATTCACCTACTCTGTGTCTCACAAAGACACAGCGGTTGGAACCAAAAATCTTAAATTTAACTAATCAGACCAAAGGACAGATTTCCACCGGTCTAATGTCCATTGCTCGTGTTTCTTGGTCTATGTAAGTCTCTTCCTCTTATTGGTGTCCTTTAGTAGTAGTTTCTTTGCAGCAATTCAACCACGAAGGCCTGATTCACGCAGTCTCCTCTGAAAGTTTGATGGGGAGATGTCTGTTACTTGAACTCTATGAAGCATTTATTTGGCCTGCAATCTGGTGTGACGTTAACCCTAATGAACTTGTCCTCTGCAGCAGAGGTAACTCTGGGTCTTCCATTCCTGTGGCGATCCTCATGAGAGCCAGTTTCAACATAGTCCTTGATAATTTTTGCAACTGCAGTTGAAGAAACTTTCAAAGTTCTTGAAATGTTCCAGATTGACTGACCTTCATGTCTTATCAAATAATGATGGACTGTAATTTCTCTTTGCTTATTTGAGCGGTTCTTGCCATAATATGGACAAGACTTTTAGCAAATAGGGCTACCTTGTCACAACACAACTGATTGGCTCAAATGCATTAGAAATTCCACAAATTAACTTTTAACAAGGCACACCTGTGTGCAATGCTGTCATCAAGGCAAAGGGTGGCTACTTTGAAGAATCTCAAATATGTCATATAAAATATAACAAACACTCTTTTGGTTACTACATAATTCCATATGTGTTAATTCATAGTTTTGATGTCTTCACTGTTATTCTACAATGTAGAAAATAGTAAAACATAAAGAAAACCCCTGGAATGAATAGGTGTGTCCAAACTTTTGACTGGTACTGTATACTGAACAAAAATATAATTCAATCTTGGTTTCATTAGCCTAGAGAATCTCATGGTCTGAGATTCCTTTAGGTGCATTTTGGCAAACTCCAAGCGGGCTGTCATGTGCCTTTACTGAGGAGTGGCTGCCATCTGGCCACTCTACCATAAAGGCCTGATTGGTGGAGGGCTGCAGAGGTGGTTGTCCTTCTGGAAGGTTCACCCATCTCTACAGAGGAGCTGATTCAGGTGTGGCCAATTAGTGGACGCGGCCAAAACACTAATAATATTATTAGAACCTTCTTTGAACATTACTAAGGATTTTAGGGGGGGTTTATGGAAAGTTTTCTTAATGTTCTGAAAACAGGACTTTAAATTGAACCACGAGGAAACCTGCAGAAAAGATTATGCTAAAGTCTTAGAATTCCCACAGAAGAAGGTTGTTTCTTTACGGTCTCTGAATAATTTGAGAATATTACTTTAAATAGAACCATGAAGAAACATGTAGCAGACTTTATGGGAAGGTTATATGCAAAATAACCATTGAACAAACATGCTCTTACCAAGCTCTAAGAAACATATGGTTCTCAGAACATTATGTGCTAGCTGGGTGCTATGGATTATATTTCTATGGCAGCAGAGCAAGAAACTGTTCTATATTTGGTGCATGTGCTGCCCATGTTCATCAGTGTTCAGACAGGAGTAGTCATTTAATTTTGTACACATTATTTCAATTTATCAGGAGGTGCTGCAGAAACTTCAGCACCCCTACTTCCCGCAGCTATGATTGGAGATCAATATTAATGTTCTTGCTACATTAGGATACCAAAACGAACCCACACACTTTTAAAATGCCACTTTCTCTGTTACATAATAATCAAGGCAAATATGGGAACATGTGTCGGATGCTGTGTTGTTTGATAAAGAGAACGGGATGCTTGACGTCAGGAAGGACAAACAAATCCTCCCCCCTCCTCAATAAATAAGACAGACACGTTCTTCCGCGTGGGGGAAAAAGACACCAGGCGCACCAAGCAAAGTCAACGCAGTGCAGGGAGCATCAATAAAATACGCTCAGATACACAGACACTCACATTACACACGCATACAAAGACACTATTTTACACACTCCAGAATCTGATCATGCCGATTTCAAGCAGCTCTTCTTCCTCAACGAAGAGTATGCGCAGGGCAGCGTCCGAGCTCGAGAGGTCTGATTCTGTTACGGTAAGGAGTAACGTTCTTATTACCATTCCATTTAGACCTATCATACTCAACTTTTGAGTAGAAATGGTCAAAACTATTGTTATAAGTGTCACTTGCTAATCTTTTTAAGACTTTTTTATGTTGCCTCAATGCGCGCAGAGAGCCTGGCTCCTTGGAGAGGGCACTATTATGCATGAGCGGTTGGGTAAATGGTAACTTTTTATAGGAAAATAACTTATTGTGGTTTAGCAGCTTGGCTTTTAAATCACTAAGACTAAGCTATGCTTCAGGTTTACTTAGACTGCATTGGTGTTCTTATGCGTGTTTGGAGATGTAAAATGGTTCCACCGAGGTAAGCAAGGCTCTATGGGCTGTGTCTTGTGCGCTGTCGGTGGTCGAGATACATGTGTTCGAGTTTAAATATGTTCACAGACATAACAGTAAAGCTGTTTTAAATCCAAAATGTTGCTCTTTTTTTGGCGCAGTCTCCAAGATTCATTGGGAGACGACAAAGTTTGATCGAGGATGCGCGGAAGGAACGAGAAGCAGCGGCAGCCGCGGCAGAGGCGGCTGAAGCGACTGAACAGATCGTGTTTGAGGAAGAGGATGGAAAAGCTCTGCTCAATCTCTTCTTCACGCTGAGAAGTTCCAAGACACCAGCACTGTCACGCTCTCTCAAGGTGTTCGAGGTAAGTACAAACGAGCTAGGCCTTTTTCTGTATTAAAGAGCCTAAATAGGATTTGGGATAATTCAAAAAATGATTTAAAGTGAAACGTTTAACTTTGAAAATAAACAACATCGAATTTAACCTAATAGTCTACCAATTAACACAAACCAACACTTGTTTTTGTTCAAATGGAGAGTGGGATACATATTTTGCACAACTTATATTTTGTATGAATATACGGGAAAATAGGAGATATTCAAGAAGGCAATTAATTCGGAGTTGTAAAGGTGTGAGAAAATGTTGTAGCCTAAGCCTATTAGTGCTTGCTCTCAGCTCTTCTTGTTAATTTTTCCAGGCGACAAGGCAGCATCACTGTGTCTATTATGTCATTATGGTCCAGGAGAGGCAACTAGGTAAATTCGAATGTTATGGCAAATTATGCAGAGCAGATTGTTGGAGCCTTGAACAAAGGTGTCAAGGATTATTCCTAAATATATTTCCTAAATGGGAATGATTCTATGGCGATATTGTTTTCGTGGTGTATCTTATACTATCAACAACAACTTGTTTTAAAGTATAGTAATTTCTTATCAAGGGAAAATAAAATATCCCTGAATTGTCCACATCTTAAAATGTGTGGGCTAATCTAATCAAGCCAAAACGAGTTAATTTCAACGTCATTTCAACACCACCAAAAAATCTGTGATGATATTGAATCAACGTGGGAAACTGATTTGATTTGCCAAAAGTCTTCAATGTCAAGGAATTTCGTCATTTTTTCACTTAACTGTTAAGGTAAATCCAATGAAAGGGTAACATTTTTCGTTGATTTCACGTTGAATTCACGTTAATTGACAACTGAACCAAATGTAAAACAAAACTACATGTTGAACTGATGTCAATGCCCAGTGGGTCATGATTGCGTTAAAGTATAATCTTGTTTTAATTCAATTGTAGTCTCATAAAGTTATTTAAAATTACATAAATTATGTTGACATTTAAGATGAAATCTTTGTAGGAAATGTAATCCTATATTACCAGCCTTGAGATTTTTTATGTTCCTGATAGGTCGCTATTTCATTGGGTGTGGATGTAGAGAACCTAGAGGAAGCTGCCTGGTACAACAGCATGAGATCAAATGTTGCAAGCAAGTTTGTTTAAACACTTAAGAGCATGTAATCTCCCTTTCTGCCTTGATCAGACCATCAGTGTCGTTGCGTTTTGGTGCAAAATTATAATAAAAAATGTTTTAAAGTATTGATGCATCTACACTGTGGGTCTGATAGGTCTGATAGAGGCGTTAGTTGCCTTGCGTTTGTGAAGAAATCCTGCACTGACGTGTAGCTAGCTATGTGATAGCTCATTTCTGCAGTCGAATGACCAGAAGCCCCTTATGGGTGGAACTTTATTAATCTTTTTCATAATTAAAAAACTTTAACTACGAAAATCCAGAATTTCTATGTCAAACGGTTTGGTTATATTTCAGTCTTCTATGATGTATATAAAGTGTAATATCTCCTCACTTCCTTTCCTTCACTGCAAGAACAAGCCAGATGAGAACCAGTCTAATGATGAGATTCCACCATAAAATAATGTTCTCAAGTCTTTTCTAGGTAGTGCCGATGAAGGGGTGGAGACGAGGAAAAAATTTTAGCAAATGAGAGTGCTTGACAGAGTGCTTGACAGACATTTCCTATTTTCTAGTGCAGATGCAGTGGTGGTGTAAACCTTAGTTAAAATACTTTAAAGTACGAGTTAGGTAGTTTTTTGGGGGGTATCTGTAGTTTACTATTTATATTTTTTACAACTTTTACTTCACTACATTCCTAAAGAAAATAAAATACTTTTTACTTCATACATTTTCGCCTGACACCCATTTTGAATGCTTAGGACAGGAAAATGGTCCAATTCACGCACTTATCAAGACAACATCCCTGGTCATCCCTACTTCCTCTGATCTGGCGGACTCACTAAACACTTTTTTTTTAAATATAAATGTCTGAGTGTGGGAGTGTACCTCTGGCTATCAGTAAAAAAATTAATTAAAATGATGCCGTCTGGTTTGCTTAACATAAGGAATTTTAAATGATTTATACTTTTTCTGTTGATACTTAAGTATATTTTAGCAATTACATTTATTTTTAATACTTAAGTATATTTAAAACCAAGTAGTTTTAGACTTTTACTTAAGTAGTATTTTACTGGGTGAATTTTACTTGAGTAATTTTCTATTAAGAAATCTTTGCTTTTACTCAAGTATGACAGTTGGGTACTTTTTCCACCACTGTGCAGATGAAGGGGAGTAGACGAGGAAACGATAGATGTTTGAGCAATTGAGAAGAGCCTAAGAGATATATATGTTGTGCCTGATAGACGTTTGAAGCTAAGATCCACCACCTGGAAACACGGCCATGCAGGAAGCCCCGGGACAGCCTGGAGGGGCTGGAGTACTTTGTTCGCTGCGAGGTGCACCTGTCTGATGTCAGCACCCTCATCAGCTCCATCAAGAGGATAGCAGAGGATGTCAAAACCACCAAAGAAGTCAAATGTAAGAACCTTCAATAATTTCTGCATAATGCACTTTATTAAAACTGTACTAGTCTCACGAGCACAGGTGAGAACACATAATGCTGTGGAACTCGATAGCTGCTTCTGTTTAAGCCTCAAGTGTAAGACCATCTAATATTGTATAGCCAATGTATGACCCAAATGTAACCTAGCTGAACCATCTTCACACTCACAAAATCTCAAAAAGTGTAGTTGAATGTTCCTGTTGAATCTCAAGACTTGATTGTCTGGTCACCTCCTTAGATATAGCCACCTTTGCACTGTAGCTGCTATTGAGTTGACCAAGGCTATTCATCTACGATAGATGGCAGGCTTTGTCCAAACATTTGTGTGCATTACGTCTTTTGCAGTGACAAGAACTAAAGATACACATGGAAATGGGAGCATGTTTGTAAAAAAACAAAACAACATCTTTATGGTCTTTTTACAGTTCACTGGTTCCCAAAGAAAATCTCTGAGCTGGACAGATGTCACCACCTTATCACAAAATTTGATCCAGATTTAGACCAAGAACACCCAGTGAGTGAATGAATGGAAACAATCACTCTAGCTGCTTATGTAGAGAGAGTGAGAGTGAGAATATCATTGTTATTACACTGTTATTACATGATTATTAAACAACGTTTTGGGCGCAACTCACAAGTTTTGACTGTCGTTGAGCCTACATCAGATAATAATCTTATTACATTGCTATAACGATGCCATATTTCTAATAACAGTATAATGACACTAGATCAAATGTGAAACTATAGATATTGGGTCACTACTCATGTTTTGTGTGACGGTTTTGTACAGGGATTCACAGATCCCGTCTATCGGCAGAGGAGGAAGATGATTGGAGACATTGCCTTCAGATATAAACAGTAAGCCAGAAATAATTATACCGTGACTCATTACAACATTTATTCATTTTAAACATAAGCCCTAAGAAATCAGATTTCTAATTTCACGAATTAATATATATAGATATTTCAATATACTGCTATGTAGCAGACCTGGGCAGAAAATACTCTAGTTGTATTTTGTAGTTTATTTGAAAATACAGTACAAACTGGAGGTAGTTGAATATAGTTTATATCATTTGAACAAAAAGGCAACTATTTTCTTTGATAATACATGTCTCAGAAAAACAATTTTAAGGTACTTGAATATGCAGTGCATTCGGAAAGTTTTCAGACCCCTTGACTTATTCCATATTTTGTTAGTTTACATCCTTATTCTAAAATTGATTAGTTGTTTTGTTTCCTTCAATCTACACACAATACCCCACATTGACAAAGGAAAAACAGGTTTTTAAACATTTTTGCTAATTTATTAAAGATAGAAATATCACATATACAGTGCCTTGCGAAAGTATTCGGCCCCCTTGAACTTTGCGACCTTTTGCCACATTTCAGGCTTCAAACATAAAGATATAAACTGTATTTTTTTGTGAAGAATCAACAACAAGTGGGACACAATCATGAAGTGGAACGACATTTATTGGATATTTCAAACTTTTTTAACAAATCAAAAACTGAAAAATTGGGCGTGCAAAATTATTCAGCCCCCTTTACTTTCAATGCAACAAACTCTCTCCAGAAGTTCAGTGAGGATCTCTGAATGATCCAATGTTGACCTAAATGACTAATGATGATAAATACAATCCACCTGTGTGTAATCAAGTCTCCGTATAAATGCACCTGCACTGTGATAGTCTCAGAGGTCCGTTAAAAGCGCAGAGAGCATCATGAAGAACAAGGAACACACCAGGCAGGTCCGAGATACTGTCGTGAAGAAGTTTAAAGCCGGATTTGGATACAAAAAGATTTCCCAAGCTTTAAACATCCCAAGGAGCACTGTGCAAGCGATAATATTGAAATGGAAGGAGTATCAGACCACTGCAAATCTACCAAGACTTGGCCGTCCCTCTAAACTTTCAGCTCATACAAGGAGAAGACTGATCAGAGATGCAGCCAAGAGGCCCATGATCACTCTGGATGAACTGCAGAGATCTACAGCTGAGGTGGGAGACTCTGTCCATAGGACAACAATCAGTCGTATATTGCACAAATCTGGTCTTTATGGAAGAGTGGTAAGAAGAAAGCCATTTCTTAAAGATATCCATAAAAAGTATTGTTTAAAGTTTGCCACAAGCCACCAAGCCACAAACATGTGGAAGAAGGTGCTCTGGTCAGATGAAACCAAAATTGAACTTTTTGGCAACAATGCAAAACGTTATGTTTGGCGTAAAAGCAACACAGCTCATCACCCTGAACACACCATCCCCACTGTCAAACATGGTGGTGGCAGCATCATGGTTTGGGCCTGCTTTTCTTCAGCAGGGACAGGGAAGATGGTTAAAATTGATGGGAAGATGGATGGAGCCAAATACAGGACCATTCTGGAAGAAAACCTGATGGAGTCTGCAAAAGACCTGAGACTGGGACGGAGATTTGTCTTCCAACAAGACAATGATCCAAAACATAAAGCAAAATCTACAATGGAATGGTTCAAAAATAAACATATCCAGGTGTTAGAATGGCCAAGTCAAAGTCCAGACCTGAATCCAATCGAGAATCTGTGGAAAGAACTGAAAACTGCTGTTCACAAATGCTCTCCATCCAACCTCACTGAGCTCGAGCTGTTTTGCAAGGAGGAATGGGAAAAAATTTCAGTCTCTCGATGTGCAAAACTGATAGAGACATACCCCAAGCGACTTACAGCTGTAATCGCAGCAAAAGGTGGCGCTACAAAGTATTAACTTAAGGGGGCTGAATAATTTTGCACGCCCAACTTTTCAGTTTTTGATTTGTTAAAAAAGTTTGAAATATCCAATAAATGTCATTCCACTTCATGATTGTGTCCCACTTGTTGTTGATTCTTCACAAAAAAATACAGTTTTATATCTTTATGTTTGAAGCCTGAAATGTGGCAAAAGGTCGCAAAGTTCAAGGGGGCCGAATACTTTCGCAAGGCACTGTTCATAAGTATTCAGACCCTTTAGTCAGTACTTTGTTGAAGCACCTTTGGCAGCAATTATAGCCTCAAGTATGATGCTACATGCTTGACACACCTGTATTTGGGGAGTGTCTCCCATTCCTCTCTGCAGATCCTCTCAAGCTCTGTCAGGTTGGATTGGAAGCGTTGCTGCATAGCTATTTTCAGGTCTCTCCAGAGATGTTTGATCGGGTTCAAGTCTGGGCTCTGGCTGGGCCACTCAACGACATTCAGAGACTTGTCTCGAAGCCCCTCATGCATTGTCTTGGCTGTGTGCTTAGTGTCGTTGTCCTGTTGGAAGGTGAACCTTTGCCCCAGTCTGAGGTCCTCAGCTCTCTGGAGCAAGTTTTCATGAAGGATCTCTCTGTACTTTGCTCCGTTCATCTTTCCCTTGATCCTGACTAGTTTCCCAGTCCCTGCTGCTGAAAAACACCCCCACAGTATGATGCTTCCACCAACTTGCTTCACCGTAGGGATGGTGCCAGGTTTCCTCCAGACGTGACACTTGGCATTCAGGCCAAAGAGTTCAATATTGGTTTCATCAGATCAGAGAAGCCTAACCCTGACCCAAACCCTTTCTCATGGTCTGAGAGTCTTTAGATGCCTGTTGGAAAACTCAAAGCGGGCTGTCATGTGCCTTTTACTGAGGAGTGGCTTCCATCTGACCACTCTACCATAAAGGCCTGATTGGTGGAGAGCTGCAGAGATGGTTATCCTTCTGGAAGGTTCTCTCATCTCCACAGAGGAACTCTGGAGCTCTGCCAGAGTGACCATCGGGTTCTTGGTCACCTCCCTGACAAAGACCCATCTCCCCCAATTGCTCAGTTTGGCCGGGTGGTCAGCTCTAGGAGTCTTGGTGGTTCCAAACTTATTCCGTTTGAGAATGATGGAGGCCACTATGTTTTTGGGGACCTTCAATGCTGCAGTCATTTTTTGGGACCCTTCCCAGATCTGTGCCTTGACACAATCCTGTCTCAGAGCTCTAAGGACAATTCCTTCGATCTCATGGCTTGGAACCTTAAATATACAGGTGTGTGCCTTTCCAAATCATGTCCAATCAATTGAATTTACCACAGGTGACCTCCAATCATGTTGTAGAGACATATCAACGATGGTCAATGAAAACAGGATGCAGCTGAGCTCAAACAAATATAAATAAGTTATTTCAGTTTTTTATTTTTAATAAATGAGAAAACATTTTTTTAAACCTGTTTTTGCTTTGTCATTATGGGGTATTGTGTGAATAGTAACAGTGGAACCAAACAATTTGTTTGAGGGGTTCTGTTCAGAACGAAACGATTGGAAAATAATTTAGGTTCCAACCCCTCCATAAGATTGTGGAAATTGCTTTATAATTGCATAATAATGGAGTTATAACATGTGGAATAAGGAGAAGTTACTATTCCTGTAGAGTACTGTATTGCTCATTGCTATGCAATTACCAAAGTGTTAGGTAACATGTTAATAAACTGTTGCTCAAGGTTATTACAGTTTAATTACACAGGCGCCAGACCAGTTTGTTAAGTGTTACTGAGAACGCTAACAGTAACAAAATATGCCTATTAAGTGTCAAAAGGAAACTAAAAATCCCAATACTAGGGCGTCAGGTAGCCTAGTGGTTAGAGGGTTGGACTAGTAACTGAAAGGTTGCAAGATCAAATCCCGAGCTGACAAGGTAAAAATCTGTCGTTCTGCCCCTGAACAGGGCAGTTAACCCACTGTTCCTAGGATGTAATTGAAAATAAGAATTTGTCCTTAATTGATCTGCCTAGAAAAATAAAGGTAAAACAATTTTTTGAAAATACTGCCTTCTTGAATCAATTACAGCCAAGGTAGGTTGAAAATCATGTTAATTTGTATTCTGAGTAAACAATCCCTTTTAAGACGGTATAGTGTGTGTTTGAAACAAGAACATTTACCCTCAGATGGAGCTTTTTACCTTTTCAGTGGCATAGTAGTTGAGCGTCACAACTTCCTTATACTTATCTGTACAAAATATAATGGGTTAGGGCCTACCCTTACCGAGTGGCGCAGCGGTCTAATACACTGCAATGCAGTTCTTGAGGCATCACTACAGACCCGGGTTTGATCTAAGGCTGTGTCACAACTGGCCGTGACAGGGAATCTCATAGGGCTGATCCCAATTGTCCCAGCGTCGTCTAGGTTAGGAGAGTTTGGCCGGGGGTGTTTAATTTGTGTCATCGCACTCTAGCGACTCCTTGTGTATGCTGAGCACTTGTTGGCTGCTATTCCTTCACTCTTGTGGTCCAACTCATCCCAAACCATCTCAATTGGGTTGAGGTCGGGTGATTGTGGAGGCCAGGTCATCTTATGCAGCACTCTCCTTCTTGGTCAATAGCCCTTACATAGCATGGAGGTGTGTTGGGTCATTTTCCTGTTGAAAATCAAATGATAGTCCCACTAAGCGCAAATCAGATGGGATGGCGTATCAATGCAGAATTCTGTGGTAGCCATGCACGTTAAGTATGCCTTGAATGTATAAAAGATCACTGACAGTGTCACCAGCAAAGCACCCCCACACCATCAAAACACCTCCTCCATGCTTTATGGTGGGAACCACACATGCAGAGATCATCCGTTCACCTTTTCTGCTTCTCACAAAGACACAGCGGTTGGTGGAACCAAAAATCTAAAATTTGAACTCATCAGACCAAAGAACAGATTTTCACCGGTCTAATGTCCATTGCTCAGGTTTCTTGGCCCAAGCAAACCTCTTCTTATTATTGGTTCACTTTAGTAGTGGTTTCTTTGCAACAATTTGCCCATGAAGGCCTGATTCACACAGTCTCCTCTGAACAGTTGATGTTCCTGTTACTTGAAGTCTGTGAAGCATTTATTTGGGCTGCATTTTCTGATGCTGGTAACTCTACTGAACTTATCCTCTGCAGCAGAGATAATTCTGGGTTTTCCTTTCCTGTGGCGGTCCTCATGAGAGCCAGTTTCATCATAACGCTTGATGGTTTTTGCAACTGCACTTGAAGAAATGTTGGCACATAGGCATTGACTGTCCATGTCTTAAAGTAATGATGGACTGTCATTTTCTCTTTGCTTATTTGAGCTGTTCTTGCCATAATATGGACTTGGTCTTTTAACAAATAGGGCTATCTTCTTTATACCATCCCTACCTTGTCACAACACAACTGATTGGCTACAACACATTACAAAGGAAAGAAATTCCACAAATGAACCTGTTGATTGAAATGCATTCCAGGTGACTACCTCATGAAGCTGGTTGAGAGAATGCCAAGAGTGCAAAAAAAGCTCTGAAGAAGGCCGTGAGGCCGATACGTAAAAGCTTATTAAAGAGTAGTGATACTATCAAGAGCAGTGCGCGGGTTTCTTATTTTTTCTCATTTTATTCAACTGTTACCATGCATTAGCAAAAAAGATAGCTCAGATGTGCGAGTGCCTTTTGAATTAAAATGTTCAAATATAAAATATTTGTTGATTTGTTTAATACTGTTTTGGTTACTACATGATTCCATATGTGTTATTTCATAGTTTTGATGTCTTCACTAAAAACCCTTGAATGAGTAGGTGTGTCCAAACTTTTGACTGGTACTGTATATATAAATGGTTAGACTTTATGGAAATGGACATTGAGGAGAATGGACATTTACAAAATGTTCAGATAGAAATGTATTGTGTATATCAATTATGGCTGTCCTATAGATTGGAATGGTTTATTAGATTTGGTGTGCTCTATTCATTGTATTTCTATCTTAACATGCAGTTCCAGATACAGTACTGACATAATTTTTTAAAAGTAGTTACTTTATGAGATTTTTATTAAAAAACAATTTTAAAGTAGTATTTTGCAGGGGGGATCTCTATTCAAATAGTTGTGGTCACCTCAAAAGTAACTATTTATTTCCCTGAAAAAATAGTTTTACACAAAGAAAAGTTAAAACTATAGTATTTCTAGGTCTGCCATTTAGAAATACAAATACAAAGAGTCTTGAAACTTTCACAGTAAATGGAGACGATTGACTACTTAAAATGTCATGTAAAAATCATCAAAAAAGTGGATTCAAGGTTTATCCAGGAATAGGAAGCTACAATGATGTATATCTACTAATTTCATTGTTCTCTTTGTCAGAGGGGAGCCCATCCCCAGAGTAGAATACACAGAGGAGGAGATCGGTACATGGTGAGTGGCACTAGCATGATATTCTCTGGTAAAATCAGTGATAAGTTTTCAAACCTTAGTCAGTGATAGGCGTGTGGATATTAAACATTTAGGTACATACAAGTGTCTTATATCGGTTGAAAGCTTAAATGCTTGTTAATCTAACTGCACTGTCCGATTTACAGTAGCCATTACAGCGAAAGCATGCCATGCGGTTGTTTGAGGACCGGTTTCATAAATTCACAAATAGCGATTAAATATTCACTTACTTTTTGAAAATCTGCCTCTGATTTGTCATCCAAAGGGTCTCAGCTATAACATGTAGTGTCGTTTTGTTAGATAAAATCCTTCTTTATATCCCAAAAAGTCAATTTAGTTGGCACCATCGATTTGAATAATCCAGTCGTTCAACATGCAGAGAAAGGAATCTGAAAATCTACCGCTAAACTTTGTTTAATCAAGTCAAAATATGTTTCTATTCACTCCTCAGATACTCTAAAATGTAATCAAGCTATAATATTTCTTACGGAAAGAGTGATGTTCATCGTGCGCCCAAACACGAATTTACAAGACTGTGTCCCCGTACTAAAACTGATATTTCTTATTTGTTTTGGAAGTTACAAGCCTGAAACCTTGAACATAGACTGCTGACACCCTATGTATATGTAAGCCATAGGAATTGCATCCTGAGAGCTAGAATTCAGTATGCCCCTATACTTTCCATTGTAAGAGCATGGGCTCTCAAAAAAACATTCTGGTTGGTTTTTCTTTGGATTTTCTCCTACCATATCTATGGTGTTATAGTCTCCTACATTATTTTAAAATGTCTATCAACTTTAAAGTGTTTTCTTTCCAATGGTACCAATTATATGCATATCCTGGCTTCAGGGCCTGAGCAACAGGCAGTTTACTTTGGGCACGTTAGTCAGGCGGAAATTGAGAAAAAGGGGGTCTAGCCCTAATTAAGATAGTGTTAGACCATTGAATTAAAGCTTAGGCAGTAGCTTTTCGAACTACAATGACTCTTCACATCTCAATACTTATCGTGCAAGGGTTATTTATTGTATTCTTTCTGTTATGCTTCAGCCCTCTGTTTACATGTCCATTTGCACAAAGATGTGTTTATTTCATACTATTTATGATTTTGTGAGTGGTAAAGGTTATTTAATGGTTATTTTCCTGATTTGCCACGGATGGAGGGTGCTATCAAGCCATCTAGAGTAAAAGCTTTTGATCGTTTATGTGCAAATGTCACAGATTAAAGTCAATTGCCCAGATATCATGTCAGTCTAAAATGTCAGTTCATTGTTTGACTCACTCCACCAAACGGAAACATTGTGTTTGAACAATATAAAAACCTTTTCAAAAAAACCTTCAGGTCCCTCGACCGAACTTCTCCGAAGTGACTGTCAACCATCTGGTACACGACTTGTTCTGCATCCCAAATGACAACCTATTCTCATATCGTGCACTACTTTTGACCAGAGTCCTATGGGCCCAGTTCAAAATAAGCAAAAGGGTGCCATTTGGAACGTAGACTTGCTCATGGATAACCCGATTATAAGAGAGTAAACAGTTTTGTTTTGGAGAGATTTATAGTTGACCTAGAGGACAATTTGCTGCCATAACTCAATCAAAGAGAGGCCACACATTCAGCTCACCATTCTGGAAATGGGTTATACAGAAGTTTTCTCTTTTTTAATGTATATATTTGGACTTCTATGACATTTCTGTCTTGAAAATGCAGAGAAATCAATCCTTTTCCCATGACGACTCACAGTTGTGTTTTAACATTTCTACATTTTCATCTGCAATTTTATCTGCAATTTTATCTACACAATCTACACAATTATATTTGTTTCCATCATGTGTGTTCACCTTCTGGTGTGTGTGTATCCATGTGTGTGTGCGTACGTGCATGCATGTCTTTGTGTTCTCCCACGTGTGTGTGTGTTGGATAGGAGAGAGGTGTACTCCACCCTCAGGGACCTGTACACCACCCATGCCTGCAGTGAGCACCTGGAGGCCTTCAATCTGCTGGAGAGACATTGTGGATACAGCCCTGAAAACATCCCCCAGTTGGAGGACGTGTCACGCTTCCTCAGAGGTACTCATACATGCCACCTATTGCAGCCATTGAGCTTCTCACAAGACGCATGCGTCTCTCTGCAATTTCATTGGCAACTCCAGCAATAATTTGAATGAATGTGCTGTGAAAAATGTTTTCCTCAGTCAGCTGAATGCGCCACTTAGTTCATAGAACCATGGTTACGTTAGTAACCTTTGCTATTAGCGGCTGGGACAAACAGAACAGTAACAGTGGTTTCTAGTGCTTTTAGCGCATCTTGAAAACAAAATATTCCTACAAATTTGGCTCTAGTTTTTGACCCCATTCCTGAAAGCTAAGATTCTCAGGAATGTGTTTGTCTCTTCTGTTTTTATCTATCACACAAGCTGTGCAGGACTAGAAGAGACAGAGAATAATCTGTACAGAATGACTGGGGGAAAATAATTGATTCTTCACAAAAGATCATACACAAAGATCATCATCAACTTTTTCTTTTTGAGAAAATGGCAATAAGGCCAGATTCAAAAGATTCATACAATGATATTTAAAAATGTGTTTCTAATACTGCAACTTGAATGAAAGCTTGATGGTCCATGTTAACAGTATCTTAAATATCATGTAAGAATTCATTTGATATCATGTATGAATCAATTTCACTTCATGACCCCCCCAATAAAGTAGCTCCCTCAGAAATATTAGTGTCTACTACTGACCTATAGCATGTTCAATACAGCCCACTCCTGATTGAACATTAGATACATGTAAGTGCAAAGAAGTGGATATTCAACCTGCGTAGGGGTCAAAAATGGTAAAGGTTAGGGTTAAGGTTGGGTTTAGAGACAAAAGTTACGTACCGCAGTCATACATTTTCTGTCGGCTGAATACACACTACCTAAGTTCCACCTCTTGGTAGATGCGTAGTCATTAGTACCAATTGTCATTGTCACTGTCTCCCGGCTTTTTCTATTTTTTCTTTCTCTGTCTCGCTCTCACTCACTCACTCTCACACACAGAGCGAACAGGGTTCCAGCTGCGTCCCGTGGCAGGTCTTCTCTCCGCCAGAGACTTTTTAGCCAGTCTGGCCTTCCGCGTGTTCCAGTGTACCCAGTATATACGCCACGCCTCTTCTCCCATGCACTCCCCTGAACCGTGAGTACTACTGTTTCACCATGGCCATATTCAGTATGCAAACATTGTAGAAAGTTGCAGATAGAGATGTCATGAATAGAGCTGATGTGATTCCTAATTCTACATGTTATATTTCTATCTTAACATTGCACAACATCCTAGTTCTCCATACCCCGGTTAAAAGATAGCTGATCTACATTTTTCTACATTGTTTTGGATACAGTGCAACTTTTGGTAGGTAGTCTGCTGTCAGGCTTCGACTGTGGTACAGCAAAGCCAAATCAACCTGTGCTAATGGTTCTCACAGGGGAATTGAAATGATAGGCTATAATGACTTTGCTCAAGATCATGTATGCCGCAAATGACATGCAACTAACTATAATGTAACAAATTCCACATCAGCCAATTAAAAACGTTGACGTACTGTAGTTGGACTTGATCGAGCAGTTTTTCATGAAAGCGTTCCTAACAGAAGTTCTGCTAATCAAAGTTACGAAATCACGTGTGTTTAAATGACTGGTTAAATAGCTCACAATGTAGTGAGCCAAGCTCCTGATCATATTCGCAGTTTGCAACAAGGGTTTGAATCCCAGATGAAATTATTCATTTTTTTATGTACAATTACATTTGTGTTATTGTGTTGCAAAGGGAAGTGCAACACCTTGATAATTAATAATAATAATACATTTAATGAGGCATCTTTCTTCAGCCCTGTAGACACACGGTTAATAATCCTGTTTATTACATATATTGCACAGACGTGTATATTTAACTGTACAACATTGTACATACATTACTAAAATTGATCTACAAACATCACAAATGCATTATTTGACTCAAGGACCAGCAGGAGATAGTTTTTTCTAATTTGAGTCGCGTAGGGGACTTGAACCCACACAACACGTTTTGGAGCATACCCCCTTGCAATTCTCTTTGACCTCTCATCAACGAGCTGTTTTTGCCCAAAGGACTGCCTCTGACTGGTTGTTTTCTGTTTGTCGCACCATTGTCAGGAATCCCTAGACACTGTCGTGCGTGAAAAGCCCAAGTGGGCTGAGATACTGAAACGGGAGTGCCTGGCACCGATGATCATACCCCACTCAATGTTGCTTAGGTCACTCATTTTGCCCTTTCTAACGTTCAATCGAACAGTCTCTGAATACCTTGATGCTTGTCTTCCTGCTTTATATAGCAAGCCACGGCCACGTGACTCGCTGTAAGAGCAAACCACTTTCGTGAATGGGGTGCTTTACTTAATAAACTGTGTATCTAAAAAAAAAATGGGCAGGCGTTTCTTTAAATAAGATTTGCTGTACAATTACAGGTCAAATGCAAACAGTCAGCAATAATCTAATGAATTCAGGGTTTTTGAAATTAGTCCTAGGCTAAATATAAGCCTTCCACAACCATAAGACCCAATAATAATGTCATTATTTCATCAAAATAGTTGAGCCTGCTTTTCTGCAGTACTGCCCTACTAAGCAAAAAGGCAGTAACTGCTCATAGCGAAAAAATGATTTTATTTACCTTGGTTTCATAGTAACCTTATGCAGTTACTGCTAACATGACCCCCATTTTCTCCAAAACACAATACAATAGAGGCAGCATACTTGTCCAAATGATTAAGCATGTATTTAATGTAGCAAAAAGTTAGAGCATAACCTGTAAACCCATGTTATCCTTATGGAGAAACTCGGATGTGTCAAACTACATGAACATGTGAGCGCAGAGAGAATAACTCTGTGGCTTATCCACCCCAACCTCCCCTCGACGACCTCATCGAAATCGGTGTGTCTCTGTGTGACGAAGAGGCCACAATATGTCACAAGCATGTTGAAATCACTAATTGTCAGGCTTCATTCTGGGCCTACTTTTTGCACAGTCGCTGCGGTATGTTAGGGAGCATGTGGCAGCTCCCTAACGATTGATAAGGATTTTCATAGGGAAAATGGACGGTCCCTGAGATACAGTATCTCAGAAACCAAGTGCCCTGGAAACTTTATTTTTTTACTTCCCTGAGACCAGGCCTTGGGGCGTCGACCTGAGGCCATCTGCCTATTTTAATAGCACCCGTGGACGTCTAGTAAGGGACCGTCCATTTGCCCTATGAAAATCCTTATCATACCTCGTTAGGGAGCTGCCACATGCGTCCCTTATGTAGGGTTACAGATAGGTAGGGCAGAAAACTGATCTGACTTTCAAGTTTGTCTATGACAATACCATTTTGTTAAAAAAACACCAAAAACCATTTATAGTGCAGCAAATTCACTAATAATGACTAACTTCTTGTAGGCATTATATAGAAAATTAACCCAGGTCTCCTCAACAATCTCTCAAGCACAAGCCCACGTGCTAGTGAGCAGCCAGCTAATTTTTATATTTCAAGTGTATCCTACTTGGATCTGGTTGCTAGCTAACAAGGCACAACAGTTGAATTGTTATGAACACACCCTTCTGTCCGTCTCCTACTGTTTGAACAGCATGATAGCCTGTCCACTTTGTTCATGTTGAAATCGAGTGGCCTACCTTATTTCTCAGAATGAGAATGTGTTGCCAATTCCTTATATAATTGTGTTTTATAATAATATGGACCCCGAAACACATTATGAATAATTCGGTTAGACCTTCTATTGGACCATACCTCAAATGTGAACAGCGAGTTGAAACCGCTATCACTAGCCACTTTAAACAATGCTACCTTATATAATGTTACTTACCCTACATTATTCATCTCATATGCATACGTATATACTGTACTCTATATCATCGACTGTATCCTTATGTAATACATGTATCACTAGCCACTTTAAACTATGCCACTTTGTTTACATACTCATCTCATTTGTACATACTGTACTCGATACCATCTACTGTATCTTGCCTATGCTGCTCTGTACCATCACTCATTCATATATCCTTATGTACATATTCTTTATCCCCTTACACTGTGTACAAGACAGTAGTTTTGGAATTGTTAGTTAGATTACTTGTTATTACTGCATTGTCGGAACTAGAAGCACAAGCATTTCGCTACACTCGCATTAACATCTGCTAACCATGTGTATGTGACAAATTAAATTTGATTTGATTTGATTTGTCAGTGGGAACCGCTTGCCAATTTCCTGCAATTCTACAAAGTTTGACATGACTTATTATGCATCTCTTGCAGGGTATTTTGAAAGATTTCAAAATAGTATTTAAACTCAGGTCTGCAGTCCAAACAGCTCTCTGTCCTGGATCATTTATTTATCTTAATTTCTCTCTTTCCATACCTCTCTCTTCCTTATCTGCACCTTCTTAGATCGAGACAGCATCATGCACTTTCTGTATGATAATTGTAGGAAATATGTTCTGGGCATCTTATTCTCACTTTCTGTCTCCATCTCCTGTGTGACTGTGAGCATTTAATCATCTCATTATTTTTGTGATGTTGCAATAGGGACTGTGTGCACGAACTCCTGGGCCACGTCCCCATTCTGGCTGACCGGGTGTTCGCCCAGTTTTCTCAGGTGACAAATTCTGTGGCTTTATTGATTCTGATGTATTGATTGTGAAGATGGACATTTTTAACCCAATAACATTTATTAAAGGAGCAGTTCTAAAATGAGAGTTGGGCCTCTGGCCTGCACCTTGACTTGAGCTGTCTACCCATCACCCTCTTGTCTGCTTTGTATACCATGAACCAAAGATGATACTCTGTCATGCTTTACTAACAGAGATCACATGTGTCTTGTAGAACATCGGTCTTGCTTCACTGGGGGCTTCAGAAGAAGATATTGAGAAACTGTCAACGGTAAGTTTTGTTGTTGCAACATGGCTTTGATTATTCCTGATCCCTTATTTGCTTCCTACCACACATGCAAAACATATGAAGTGTAAAGCTGTGGAAACATGACAAATTTAGAAAGCATGTCTCCTGTGTGTGTGTGTGTGTGTGTGTGTGTGTGTGTGTGTGTGTGTGTGTGTGTGTGTGTGTGTGTGTGTCTCAGCTCTACTGGTTCACGGTGGAGTTTGGTCTGTGTAAACAGGGTGGCATTGTGAAAGCCTACGGGGCAGGACTCCTCTCCTCATATGGAGAGCTAGTGGTGAGTACATGGTTTTAGACATGGAGTATTCTCTTCCTCTCTCCAATCTAAAATCATACCATATCTTAAAACCTCTACGGGATCGGTGACCCCCCCATGGGACGGTTGAGTTAATGTGCGCTAATGTGATTAGAATTACGTTGTAAGGAACAAGAACATTTCCCAGGACATAGACATATCTGATATGGGCAGAAAGCTTAAATTCTTGTTAATCTAACTGCACTGTCCAATTTACAGTAGCTATTACAGTGAAAGAATACCATGCTATTGTTTGAGGAGAGTGCACAGTTATGAACTTGAAAATGTATCAATACATCAATTAGGCACATTTGGGCAGACTTGATACAACATTGCACATACATTGCTGCCATCTAGTGGCCTAAATCTAAATTGCAGCTGGGCTGGAATAATATGTGATGGCCTTTCTCATGCATTTCAAAGATGATGAAAAAAACTGCACATTTTTTTCTCTGTGATATCTTTTACCAGATCTAATGTGTTATATTCTCATACATTAATTTCACATTTCCACAAACTTCAAAGTGTTTCCTTTCAAATGGTATCAAGAATATGCATATCCTTGCTTCAGGTCCTGAGCTACAGGCAGTTAGATTTGGGTATGTCATTTTAGGCAACATAAAAAAGGTCAGATCCTTAAGAGGTTCATCTTAGATATAAGCCACCATAATATAGACAACATAATGGAACAGAATAAACCTCCCCTAACCTAATTTTCAATTAAATGTTGAATTACAGGAATATCCAGACGTCCAGACATTAACCACCCCCCCCCTCTCTCTCCCTCTCTCCCTCTCTATCTCTCACTCTCCCCCTGTCTTGCCCAGCATGCTCTGTCAGATGAGCCAGAGAGGAGGGAGTTTGACCCAGAGGCTGCTGCCATTCAGCCCTACCAAGACCAGAACTACCAGTCTGTATACTTTGTCTCTGAGAGCTTCACAGATGCCAAAGAGAAACTCAGGTAACAGACCAGACACACATAGGCCGTGTCAGAATACCCATACTTATAGGCTAAATAGTAGGCTTTTTTGGTATGCAAAAATATACATTTAGAAAACGTAGTATGCCAGGATGTCATACTCATTTTGGCTTTACATGAAGTAGAATTCACTGCACACTATTGAGGAAGAGAATCATCCATTCAAAGCTGAATGGAAAATTAACAAGCGCGATTGCACATTAGATGATGCCTTCTCAGTATGGATGAGTGGAATGTTGATATTTGTTGTTTGCTGAATACATTTTTATTAAACAGTACATACAAAATAGTATGTAGTACTATAACTACACCAGTAGAGGCTGGTGAGAGGAGCTATAGGAGGACAGGCTCATTGTAATGGCTGGAAATAAATGAATGGAATGGAGTCGAACATGTGGTTTCCATATGTTTGATTTGTTTGATACCTTCTATTAATTCCATTCCAGCCATTACAATGAGCTGCCCTACTATATCTCCTCCCACCAGCCTCCACTGACGTACACAGCATGTAGTTTTAGTAAGTAGTAGGCAAGACAGATTTCAGACACGGCCATTGACACACGAATGCATACACACACAAGCGCACACGTACAAGCCGTATAGTCCGGGCTCACACTAGATGTATTATTTTACCTTACATCAGTTTTTGTTTTAAACCTGATCTACCTGCTAGCTTCTAGAAAGCCAGCATCCCGGAGTCGCCTCTTCACTGTTGACGTTGAGACTGGTGTTTTGCGGGTACTGTTTAATAAAGCTGCCAGTTGAGGACTTGTGAGGTGTCTGTTTCTCAAACTAGACACTCTAATGTACTTGTTCTCTTGCTCAGTTGTGCACCAGGGCCTCCCACTCCTCTTTCTATTCTGGTTAGGGCCAGTTTGTGCTGTTCTGTGAAGGGAGTAGTACACAGTGTTGTACTAAATCTTCAGTTTCTTGGCAATTTCTCGCATGGAATAGCCTTCACTTCTCAGAACAAGAATATACTGATGAGTTTCAGAAGAAACGCCTTTGTTTCCGGCCATTTTGTGCCTGTAATTGAACCTACAAATGCTGATGCTCCAGATACTCAATCAGCTGTGCTAACATAATTGCAAAAGGGTTTTCTAATGATCAATTAGCCTTTTAAAATGCTAAACTTGGATTAGCTAACACAACGTGTCATTGGAACACAGGTATGATGGTTGCGGATAATGGGCCTCTGCACGCCTATGTAGATATTCCATTAAAAATCAGCCTTTTCCAGCTACAATAGTCATTTACAACATTAACAATGTCTACACAGTATTTAGATAAATTTTATGTTATTTTAATGGACAACATTTTTTGCTTTTCTTTCAAACACAAAGACTTTTGTAAGTGACCCCAAACTTTTGAACGGTAGTGTATATATTTTGCTTGTCTTATTTGCCATGTATGTGTGTTATTCAGTGTGTTTCTATGGTCTAATAGCAGTAAGGCGAAATGTAATATTATAAAAAAATATATATTTTGTATACCTACAGGTGTCCTAAAATTCCAAATCAGCTAAATGGTCCATGTTATTACTAACTTAAAACAATTATATATGTTTGGTTAGTCGATATCGCTCTCTAGAGGCTTAGACTGTAGATGGTTAATATGTAGTTGCAGTGCAATGCAAATCAGTTTTCTGTGATTCAATGCATATTGAATTAATGTTTCTTGTAGTTGGCCTCTACTGAAGAAAAGGTGAACCCTTTATATCCATATTGCCAGATACAATAAGAATGATGAGAATGTTGTCATTGAACTTTAGGCAGGCAGGCAGGCAGACAGGCAGACAGACAGACAGACAGACAGACAGACAGACAGACAGACAGACAGACAGACAGACAGACATTGACCAATCAATAGATATTAGACTTTTTATACATTGTATATTTATTTGCCTTGTGTTTTTCCTGACAGATCGTATGTGGCTGGAATTAAGAGGCCGTTTTCTGTGCGGTTTGACCCCTACACCTACAGCATAGAGGTCCTGGACAATCCCCTGAAGATCCGAGGAGGCCTGGAGTCTGTCAAGGATGAGCTGAAGATGCTCACAGATGCCCTCAACGTGCTCGCATGATGCACAACAACACTGCTACTGCTACTGGTCCCACTCTGTGCCATTTTGATGTGTGACATAACCATTGTTCTCTTGTGCTTTATGTGGCTGGCTAAGTGGCGACCTTGAAACCTCTCACTGGACTTGTTTGGTTTATTTGATCTGGTGATGTCTCTAAGACATCAGGTGCAGGTGGGTGGGCATTATCCATTGGTACCCATGCTTCCTAAAGTCAGGATTCAATCTGATCGCGCTTTGTAGACAATGAGGCGTTTAAAGGCAGTTTTCCTCCATTGGTGGAGACTGCATTCATCTCAAATGTTGTACACACTCCCCTCCATATTTATTTGGGCAGTGAAGCTAAAAGTTTTCATTTGTCTCTATACTTGAGCATTTTGATTTTGAGATCAAATGTTTTATGAGGCAACAGCACAGAATGTCACCGTTTATTTGAGGGTATGTTCATACATATTTGTTTTACCGTTTAGAAATGAAAATACTATATGTATCTCGTCGGCCCATTTGAAGGTGTCATAAGTATGTGGACAAATTCACGTATAGTGTATTAAAAGTAGTCAAACATTTAAGTATTTGGTCCCATTTTCCTAGCATGTGACTCCACAAACTTGTTGGATGCATTTGCAGTTTGTTTTGGTTGTGTTTCGGATTACGTTGTGCCCAATAGGAACTGAATGGTGAATAATATATTGTGTCATTTTGGAGTCAGTTTTATTGTAAATAAGAATAAAATATTTTTCTGAACACTTCTAAAGGAATGTAGATGCTATCATGATTGCGGATAATCATGAATGAATCCTGAATAATGATGAGGGAGAACGTTACAGAGGCATAAATATCATACTCCGCCACCAAAAAACTCCCGTTATTGGTAATGGTGAGAAGTTAGCATGTTTTGGGGGTATGGTCTTTCTCACTTATCATTATTCAGTAGTCATTCACGATTATCCATAATGGTAGCATCCACATTATTGTTGTGTTCATAAACATACTCTATTCTTATTTACAATAAAAGTGATTCCAAAATTAACAATTCGGCTGCGTTTGATGAATCTGATCAGGTCTGAAAAAGATCTGATGAGAGAAGATCTGATTTTGATTTGGTCAAAAGACCAATTAGTGGAAAAAAGATCAGCGCTGGGCTACCTGTTTTAAACACAACCTACATTATTCACCATGCAGTTCCTTTTGGGCACAGCATAATCCAAAACACAACCAAAAGAAACTGCAAATGTATCCAACAACTTTGAAGAGTCACAAGTTTGATGTACAGTGTAGGCATTGCGTGCTAGGACTATGGGAACAATTACTAAGCTTCTGATCACTATAATAGGCCACAAGTAAATTTGTCCAAATACTTGACACCTTCAAATGTTGGGACTTGATACATAAAGTGCATGAAAAAAACACACCAAAAAAATAAAATGTTCTGTACTGTTGCATCAAAACAATTGATCTCAAATCCAAAATGCTGGATTATAGAGACAAATTAAAAATGTAAACTTCACTGTCCAAATAAATACAGAGGGGAGAGTATGTCACTTCGATCTGAAATTATTTTTAAATGGCGCATTGTCGACAAAATGCAAATTTTGTGCACAAGGAATAGGGCTAAAATGCAGGGTTAATGTAGGGCTAAGGCAAGGTTGTGGTTTGCTACTCACATGTATTATGCTTTCAAACAAAAGTCTCAATGCAAAGTTTCACCTCACTTTAATAGTTTGGTATGAATTCAACAAAATATGTAAAACGCTAGGAAAATGACCAAATCCAAGCAGTAAAATTATGAATGTAATAAAAGTAGGGAAACTGGACATGGTATAATGATAAAAATGAAAGATGTTTATGTAAATTACTGTAATATTGAACCAGGGAAAATATTGAAATCATTAAAAAGAAATCACCCTGTTTGGAATAAAAAAATATATATTATTGTGTGTATAAAAATGTTCTGTGAATTGTAAGCATTGTGCTTGTTGCGATCTAATAGCAGAATAAAAAGAAAGAACTGTATCTGATGTTATATAAATATATTTATGCTTGCCCACTGAGGAAGTTATGAATGCACATTCTCTGTAAAAATATCAATATAAAAAAAAGAAATAATCAGACATTAGCATTACCTCTGGGTGTCCATTCCTGACTCAATAATCTCAAAGAAAAAGGGATTCCTCAAAACAAAAACACACCTATACAGTACATTTTCTAGTGTATTGACTATCGCTTTGACTATTCTTCTCAAATTTAATCCTGCTATTATGACGACATTTTATTAAATAAATAAACATCATACATACCAACAAAACACAGGAAAAGAACAAGATGCACACAGTGTTATTGGTTGTTTGAATGCGAGCATTTGATCAAATGTATGCAATATCATAACTTGTTTTCTCTGAAACATTTGGTGAGTCGCAGCTCATTTATGTGTGCTTCCGATGCAGATTAAGGGAGATGGGGGCTGGATGTCAGAATTTTTACACACTTGTATTCCTCATTACCAGTAGGATATCTTATGAGACTCTTTTCAACAAGAAATAGTCAGGCTATTGATTTTGATTGAACAATATTCTTATAAAAAGCATGAGCTGGCGCACACCCAGAGACACTGATTTAGTGTAGAGCTGCTGACAAATGGAGAATAAACTATAAAAACAGAGTATATAACAATATTCTTAAACAAAATTCAACCGTTTAAACTTTGTAATATCATTTTTTATACAATTACCCCCAACTGAGCATAAAGGCAAAATGTGATATTAATTTCCATATGATTTGTCCGATAGCAACTCAGAAATAGGTTTGAAACACAACTCCCCTGTCTTCTTTCAACAAATACATTGTTCATGGATAGCCTACCCCTATAATTCAAATAATGCACTACTTGGCCAAAAGTATGTGGACTCCTGCTCGTCAAACGTTTCATTCCAAAATCATGGGCATTGATGTGGAGTTGGTCCCCCCTTTGCTGCTACAACAGCCTCCACGCTTCTGGGAAGGCTTTCCACTAGATGTTGGAACATTGCTGCGTGGGCTTGCTTCCATTCAGCCACAAGAGCATTAGTGAGGTCGGGGCACTGCTGTTGGGCTATTAGGCCTGGCTCGCAGTCGGCGTTCCAATTCATCCCAAAGGTGTTCAATGGGGTTGAGGTCAGGGCTCTGTGCAGGCCAGTCAAGCTGCTGGAACAGGAAAGGGTCTTCCCCAAACTGTTGCCACAAAGTTGGAAGCACAGAATCATCTAGGATGTCATTGTGCGCTGTAGCGTCCCTTCACTGGAACTAAGAGGCCTAGCTCAAACCATGAACAACAGCCCCAGACCATTTTTCCTCCTCCACCACACTTTACAGTTGGCACTATGCTTTGGGGCAGGTAGTATACTCCCGGAATCCTCCAAACCCAGATTTGTCCATCGGACTGGCAGATGGTGAACCATGATTCATCACTCAATAGAATGCATTTCAACTGCTCCAGAGTCCAATGGCTGCTAACTTTACACCACTCCAGCCGACGCTTGGCATTGTGTATGCTGATCTTAGGCTTGTGTGCGGCTACTCGGCCATGGAAGCCCATTTCATGAAGTTTTTGTTTTTCCGGACTTGCTTCCAGAAGCAGTTTGGAACTCGGTAGTGAGTGTTGTAACCGTAGACAGACGATTTTTACTCGCTACATGCTTCAGCGCTCGGCAGTCCAATTCTGTGACCTTGTGTGGCCTATCACTTTGTGGCTGAACCGTTGTTGCACCTAGACGTTTCCACTTCACAATAACAGCACTTACAGTTGACCGGGGCCACTCTAGCAGGGCAGAAATTTGACTAATTGACATGTTGGAGAGGTGGCATCCAATGACAGTGCCACGTTGAAAGTCACTGAGCTCTTCAGTAAGGCCATGTTTGTCTATGGAGATTGCATGGCTGTGTGCTCGATTTTATACACCTTTCAGCAACCGGTGTGGCTGAAATAGCCGAATCCACTAATTTGAACGGGTGTCCACATACCTATGTATATATAGTGTACCAATACATGTATTTTTTATTATAACCTCTTATAAAAACATACAGATCCCACTCTCCTCCATGTTTTGAGATGTTGATATGAATTGACCAAGTCACATAGGTCACACGTTTTAATCTTAAAATTACTAGGCTACACAGCATCCTAGAGTAATAGGCTAAGAACTCTGACAACCAACCCATGATGAGACACCCAGTCTCCCCTATCATGGCAGTTATGAGTTTCCTCCAGTATATTGACCAAAGCAAAAGTAATATGAAGATTGGGACACACAAGTGATGCTCCATGATGATAATAAATGGATTTAACATGACCATTTGTGTCCAAAAAACAAATGACTTGCATGAACATGTGGTTTTGTTTGGTCATTTTTGTTTGTTAGACATTTGGCAATGTGAAACCAAAATGGACCAAATGAAATTAATACAATGTAACAAATGTGTTGGTCTATTAGCTGATCCATTTCAAATGTGCACACAGTACCTATTTTACTCCTGAGAGCAGATTTAAAATGCAGCTTGCCGATAACGATAAATGCTCTTGTTCTGAAATAGGAAACTTCATGCATATGTTTTGACACCGTTTCACTGTTGAAACTCTTTGGGAAAATGTTGTTGACGTTTTGGGACCAATTCTGTCCGTGCTTTAAGTGATGTGCAGCTTATAAACACAACACAAATGCGTCACAAATCATCTATAAGAGTACAGTGTCTCAAGCTCTATAAAGGGTTCATAAATGTGACATAACTGTGTGATATAACCACCAATGTCAAATGTGACATCAACCACTACGTCAAATATGACATACGCCGGTGCTTTATAAGCTCTACTCAATAAAGGCTTATAAATCATATTACATTGAGGGTTCACAAAGCATTTACAACCTTGTCATGCATCTTGGTAGAGCATTGCAACATGAGGATAGTGGGTTTGATTGCCAGGACCACCCATACATAAAAATATATTCACGCATGACTGTAAGTTGATTTGGATAAGGCTTTTGAGCACACAACACATATAAGCCTGGGATATCAACCATTCAAATTTGGCCTTAGTGGGAGTGACCATAGAATCCTATGGGAGGGACCTTACTGAGTAAAGTATTTGTCATCAGGCTATGTACTCTGTCAACAAAAGCATTTCCCCTGGTCATCACTAGTTAACACAGCCACAAAGTCATAATTATGGCAAAACCTTGTACAGTTCCACAATTTCTCTTCTTAAAAATTTGATTTGAAATGTAACCGAACTAATGAAGGCCAAGTTTAATGCATTGGTCCACCAGACCTTCTGTACATTTGGGCAGAAGTGTCTGGGAACGAGATTAGGTGTAATGTGACTAACATGACTTCAAAGAGCGTGAGCCATCCTTCAGCACAACATGCCACCCTTTATGAGGCACAAATCTGTCGTTCTGCCCCTGAACAGGCAGTTAACCAACTGTTCCTAGGCCGTCATTGAAAATAAGAATTTGTTCTTAAATAAAGGTAAAATAAAAAATTTGTTCTTAAATAAAGGTAAAATAAAAAAATAAACAATAAAAATGAAGCACATGTATAATATTATGTTTGACATTGGTGATTGTCATACAGTTATGCCACATTTATGAACCCTTTATAAAGCATGACATATGCTTATAGATGCTTTGAAACACATTTATGTAGTGCTTATGAAGGTGTTATGAAGGCTTTATGAAGCCTTTATATGCTGAATGTCATTTAAAGTGGGACGATAATGGTCATTAAAATCCTTCCTGCTCTTATGCTCTTTGGTTACAACCCACATTTCAACATGTCCTTTCAAGAAAAGCTAATAATCTTACTTGCTGTGAAAAAAACGTTCAATTTCCTTTGTTTGAACCCGAATATTGTATTGTGTAAAGCTTGGGTATTAATATCAATAGCATTTGCATATTAGAAAGGTCAATAGCCAAAATGTTTGGACATAGTGTTGAGCACTAACCAACTGATCCTGGGCTATCACGTACACTCAGAATCTGATCTAGGATCTGTCCCCAGTCATCACTTTAGGATATCTGGTGGCTATTATAGGCTATATTTGTATGTGTGGTTTGTACGTGTATGTTTGTGTATATATTGTGGTGTATTCTTGTTCAGGAGTGTGCATGCTTTGCACCATCCTGTGCCCAAAGGTGTCATTACACTGCTCTTATGACAGTCACGTTTATTCACCAGAAAAAAACAATTTGTTTTGACCTTCTTGATTGATTTATTCCTTGTTTTTTGTTGTTGTTAATGTTTCTCCCCCTGTGTACTGCTTGTATGTTGCCTTATATTTAATAAAATAAATGTTTTTGTTTTTTTTTAAATCTCAGTTTCAGTAATATCTGTTAATCAATGAGACCAGTCTGTCTCATCTGAATGAGAATTGCTGATACTATACAGTGATAGAGTCAAGTCATTAAACCTCGAGTCAGAGTCTGAAGTCCCCTTCCACTGGGCACACACTGGTTGAATCAACGTTGTTTCCACATCATCTCAATGAAATTATGTTAAACAAACGTGGAATAGACGTTGAATTGATGTAGACTGCCCAGTGGGCTGTAGTCCATGAGCCAGACGGCTTACTTCCGCCATCTTTGAATGTGAAATTGTAAGACATCTGTACATTCAAGCTTAAGTTCGGAGCACAATTCCTGCATTTTCAGACCCGCCTACCCAAATTCGTGATTTGTTGGGAAAGTTGAGAAACATCCGCGTAACATTTTTTTTTGTCCCCTTTCGAAATGTCAGAGAAAAGCTGACATTCTCCCCCAGACATTGTGCCGTTGCTTATAGGTTTTACGTAGCTCCAAGGTCGGGGATATCTGAGACTAAGTCCCATGTGCTTCGGTCCGAGTCCAAGTCATCATTGGTCGAGTCACAAGTTGTGTCACGAGTCCTTATGGCTGGAGTCCGAGTCCCAGTGCTTCAGTCCACATTAACTGCAAATTAAGTTGTTTACCTAGTCAGATGCAGTGTAGCGGCAAGACGAAAACTTATTCTGTCAATCAAGTGTTTGCTATCACTTTTTTTTCTTTCTGGGTCACCAAATGTTTGCATATACTGCTAAAGTTATCACAAAACTGCAGATGTTTTTCTCTGCCCCATGGCAATATGTGTAGAATTGCAGGAAATTAGCTTTAATATTGAGTTGCAACCCTCCTCCCCCTTTTTCGTCGGGGCATTGACTCTACAAGTTGTCGAAAGAATTCCACAGGGATGCTGGCCCATGTTGACTCCAATGCTCCCCACAAATGTGTGGATGTCTGGATGTCCTTTGGGTGGTGGAACGTTATTGATACACACAGGAAACTTATTGAGCGTGAAAAACCCAGCAACGTTGCTGTTCGTGACACACTCAAACCGGTGCGGCTGGAACCTAATAAGAAACGCACACCTATTTAGGCGAGGTGCTGGCTAGCGGAGTAGAAAACTTGAAAATAAAGGAGAGCCGCACACTCTAGGAGCTCAGATGCAAACATTTAATATCCAACGTTTCGACAGCCAAGCTGTCTTCATCAGGGTATAATCACAAACACTGCGGGATGACTCGTGTATATAGTGTCAAAAGTCACACACACACAGGTGTCTGTAATCATGGCCAAGAGTGGCTTAATATCATTGGTTAATTCTCAAATATTAAAATTGCATACAAAAAACAGCATACAAAAAACCAAATGGATAGCATAAGATCATAGATTCATTTTAGATTACACAAGCATACAAACAATTACAATGGCAAAGTCACAAAGCTGTTCGTGACACTCTCAAACCGGTGCGGCTGGAACCTACTACCTACCATAACCCTTTCAAAGGCACTTAAATATTTTGTCTTGCACATTCAGCCTTTGAATGGCATACAATCCATGTCTCAACTGTCTCAAGGCTTGAAAATCATTTCTTTAACCTGTCTAACCTAACCTTTAACCTGTCTTCTTTAATTCTGTCTGTCTACCTTTCGTTAGGAGTGAAGCATGTTGTTTGGAGTTCGACGACTACGGGAAAGACAGCTTCCAAACGGGCTGACAAAACATAGAGCTGTAGTCAGCAGGATTCGAACCTACACAAGTAAATCTCAATAGAGTTCTAGTCAATTCTTAACCCCTTGGACACAACTAACTCTCTTGCAGCTGGCTGTGCTGAGGCGATTTCCCTTCTTCGGTGGAGCTAGGAGCAAGCTTGCCATGGAAACTCCCTTGAGATGACAAGCCGCTAAAGTAAAGTGGGATTCGAATCCACACCTCCAGGGGAGGATGTGACCTGAACACAGCACCTTAAACTACTTGGTAATCCTGACCTCCTGCAGGTCGCCTTGCCGTGGGCCAATGACAGCAGAAGGCCTGGTTACGATTCATTTTACAGCCCGGTGGTATTTACTAAGACACTATGTGGTGGCAATAGATACTTTCTTGCACTTACTTCAAATAATTCAACGCCATTGCTAACTACCTGGTACCAAAGGGTACAAAACATACGCTATGTCAATGTTCTAACTTGGAATTAATATGCAGTTATTAGGGAATTACCATTTCAACAAGTCATTTCAAAGTAACTGCCTGCTAAAGACAGGGCTGTAAAGTAAATGGTTATCTACATGGGGTTGTTTCCTCACACGTATTGCACTCACTGTCTTGTTATCTGTCATGAGAATTTTCAATCCCAATGATAATAACTATCAATCAAAAGTTTGGAGTCCCTAGGAAATGTCCTTGTTTTTGAAAGAAAAGCATATTTCTTTGTCCATTAAAATAACATCAAATTGATCAGAAATGCATTGTAGACATTGTTAATGTTGTAAATGACAATTGTAGCTGGAAACGGCAGATTTTTTATGGAATATTTACTATGGCGTACAGAGGCCCCGTCACATCAGCAACCGTCACTCCTGTGTTCCATTTGTGTTAGCTAATCCAAGTTTATCATTTTAAAAGGGTAATTGATCATTAGAAAACCCTTTTGCAATTATGTTAGCACAGATGAAAACTGTTGTTCTGATTAAAGAAGCAATACAACTGGCATTCTTTAGACTAGTTGAGTATCTGGAGCATCAGCATTTGTGGGTTCGGTTACAGGCTCAAAATGGCCAGAAACAAAGACCTTTCTTCTGAAACTCGCCAGTCTATTCTTGTTCTGAGAAATGAAGGCCATTCCATGCAAGAAACAGCTAAGAAACTGAAGATCTCATACAACGCTGTGTACTACTCCCTTCACAGAACAGCGCAAACTGGCCCTAACCAGAATAGAAAGAGGAGTGGGAGGCCCCGGTGCACAACTGAGCAAGAGGACAAGTACATTAGAGTGTCTAGTTTGAGAAACAGACACCTCACAAGTCCTCTACTGGCAGCTTCATTTAATAATACCCCCAAAACACCAGTCTCAACGTCAACAGTGAAGAGGCGACTCCGGGATGCTGGCCTTCTAATTATATAGCGCATAGAATTAAAAAGGTATTGTCGGACATTATTAATTGGAGATAATATAAGGCAAGTACTGGAAACAATAGAACACCTGTCACGCCCTGACCTTAGAGAGCTGTTTTATTTCTCTATTTGGTTAGGTCAGGGTGTGATGTGGGGTGGGCATTCTATGTTTTGTTTTCTATGTTTCTTTACTTCTATGTTTTGGCCGGGTATGGTTCTCAATCAGGGACAGCTGTCTATCGTTGTCTCTGATTGGGAATCATACTTAGGTAGCCCTTTTTCCCTCTTTTCAGTGTGGGTAGTTATCTTTGTTAGTGGCACTATAGCCCTGTAAGCATCACGGTTGTTTTTCGGTTCTTGTTTTGTTGGCGACATTTTAAATAAAAAGAGAAATGTACGCTCAACACGCTGCACTTTGGTCTCCTTCCAGCGACGGCCGTGACAACACCATGAAAAATCTGGGAAACCAGGCCTGCTATTCATAGCTTACTTTGAATAGGCTTTTGATAAAGTATAACTGGAGTTTAGATATAAATGCCTGGAACATCTACATTTTGGATAATTTCTTAAAATCATGTGTAAAAGGTGTAAAATAGAAAATAATGGCTACTTCTCAGAAAGTTTTAAACTGTCGAGGAGTAAAACAAGATTGTCCTCTATCGGCATATCTATTTATTATGGCCATTGAAATGTTAGCTATTAAAATCAGGTCCAACAATAATATCAACTGATTAGAAATCCAGGGCTTCTCTGTCGTAACCGGCCGCGACCGGGAGGTCCGTGGGGCGACGCACAATTGGCCTAGCGTCGCCCGGGTTAGGGAGGGCTTGGTCGGTAGGGGTGTCCTTGTCTCATCGCGCACCAGCGACTCCTGTGGCGGGCTGGGCGCAGTGTGCGCTAACCAAGGTGGCCAGATGCACGGTGTTTCCTCCGGCGCATCGGTGTGGCTGGCTTCTGGGTTGGATGCGTGCTGGGTTAAGAAGCAGTGCGGCTTGGTTGGGTTGTGTATCGGAGGACGCATGACTTTCAACCTTCGTCTCTCCCGAGCCCGTACGGGAGGTGTAGCGATGAGACAAGATAGTAGCTACTACAACAATTGGATACCACGAAATTGGGGAGAAAAAGTAAAATTCAAAAAAAAAAAAAAAAAAAAAAAAAAAAAAAGAAATCCAGAGCTTAAAAAAAATGTTATTGTAGGCTGATTCATGTTTTCTTTTAAATATACAACTTGGATCCCTCCACAGTCTCATTGAGGATCTAGATTTTTTAAAAATTCTAACCTCTCTGGATTACAACCAAATTATGATAAGTATTATGATACTATATTACGTATTGGATCACTAAAAAAGACAACTTTTATATTACAGTGTAGTTTACCAATAAAATGGCCTGATGGTGATGTGGAAATACTCAGTATACATATCCCAAAATAAATGATCTCACTCCAATACATTTTAATAGAAAGTTAGCAAAAATAGATAAGATCTTGCTACCATGGGAATAAATACCTTTCTTTTTGTGGAAAAACAACCGTGATTAACTCTTTAGTGATATCCCAGTTTATCTATTTGCTCATGGTCTTGCTTACACCTAGGGAACAGTTTTTGAAATGATATGAGAAAAAAATATTCAATTTGATTTGGAACGGCAAGCCAGACAAATTTAACGGGCCTATTTATATAATGAATATGAATTCAGAGGGCAGAAATGAAATATTAAACCATTAGACCTCTCACTAAGGCGTCAGTCAAACAAAAGTTATACTTAAATCTGAACTGGTTCTCTAGCAAATTAGTAAGAATGTCTCACCCTATGTTCAAGAAAGGCATTTTTCCCTTTATTCAGATTACCTCTCACTTTCAGTTATTTGAAAATAAATCCTCTCACAATATTGCTATTTTTAAAACAAGCCATAGAAAGTTGGTTGCAATTTCAATTTAAACCACCTGAAAAGATCGAACAAATAATACAAAATATTGAGACTCAAATATACTAAATTATTTTTTTTTAAATGAAAGTGTAAAAAAATATACAATCTTGATATCATATCATAAATAGGACTGGTGGAGTTTTCACACACGCAGCTAACAAAAACATACAGAAATGTCTGCTCTAAACCAAAATGACAACCACTTAATTGCAGCATTACTGCAAAAATTGAAGAGGCAAGTGGAAGGGGGAGAAAGTAAGGAACTTGTTTGTCGGCCCTGCATTAAAGACCAAAATTGGATAAAGAAAATTGTGATAAATAAAAAAGTATCAGTTTCATTTATGTACCAAAAAAATTGACAGCCGTGTCAGATTGCAAAACAGTTGGGAAGAGATTTGTGACATACCAATTCCATGGCACATGGTTTATGAACTGATACGCAAAACAATGCTGGATTCAAAATGTATAATTGTTTTATTTAAATTGTACAACATTCTTGCAACCAATAGAATGTTATTTATATGGGGGATCCAACCTTCCCAGGTGTAATGAGTGTGCTGAGAGTCGGGAAGAAAGTTCAGGCAGTGAGTGTTTTAATAAATAAAAGAACCAATGAACACGAAACACAACCAATGCACTGACATGAAAACAGAGTCAATAACACCTGAGGAAAGAACCAAGGGGAGTACAGATATAGGGAAGATAATAAAGAAGGTGGAGTCCAAGTGAGTGTCATGAGGCGCAGGTGTGCGAAATGATGGTGACAGGTGTGCGGGATAATCAGCAGCCTGATGACTTAGAGGCCGGAGAGGGAGTATATGTGACACCAGCTCTGCAGATTTGGCTGTGAAGAGGCAGAATCATTCAATCATTTGTGTTACTACTGTCCAGATGTAGCTTGTTTTTGGTCACAGGTCAAGGAATGGCTGAAGAATTGCAATTTTACTTGGAGCTAACCTTGCAGATAGCACTACAGGGTGATCTGAAAAGTCATAGTCAATCAATCAATAATAGAATAATACTTTTAGCAAAAATGTTTATTTTCAATTTACAATCTGTAGAAATAATGAAAATAGAAAGGTTCAGAACTTTTGTGAAACATAACAGCACAGGTGAAAAATATGGCAAATAGAAATCCAATATGGATGGTGTTAAGAGATAGATGGGAGGGGGTGAATGGAGCTGAATGGACTAATAAGAACAAGATAACAACAAGATAACTAATGTTAAACATACTGTGTCCGTAAAACGTATATAGGTTAAGAACTTTGGTGAAAGGGCACAGTTGGAAAGATATGGCAAATAGAAATCAAACTGGATGGACATCAGAAATAGACAAGAGAGGTTGAGGGTAGAGGAAGAACAGGACTAAAACCAAACAAAATAGAACTATTGTAAAATAGACTGTGTCCTTAAAATGTATATAGTATGTATAAGCTGGAAATACAGGCCTAAAGCTTTGTTGTTCACTGGTTTGCTAAAATTGGAAGACGGGTGGAGGGTAATAAAGGAAAATAGATATGTATACATGCGTATTTATATGTATGTATGTATGTATGTATGTATAATACAGGTAACGAGTGGAGAGACAGAGGAGCCTCTTAAAAAAGAAGTTACAGGTCTGTGAGAGACAGAAATCTTGCTTGTTTGTAGGTGACCAAATACTTATTTGCAAATAAATTCATTAAAAATCTTACAATGTGATTTTCTGGATTTGTTTCCCTCATTTTGTCTGTCATAGTTGAAGTGTACCTATGATGACAATTACAGGCCTCTCTCATATTTTTAAGTGGGAGAACTTGCACAATTGGTGGCTGACTAAATAGAGAGAGAGAGAGAGAGAGAGAGAGAGAGAGAGAGAGAGAGAGAGAGAGAGAGAGAGAGAGATGGATGGTACATGAATAGACAAAACATTAATTGTTTATGTCTGTAAAACAGTAAGCTCGGCTTGTACCCCCAATATGGATGTGAAGATTTCATCAGAGATGATTCATCAGAGATCCTTGTATTTTTGCAGTGGTGGAAAAAATATCCAGTTGTCATACTTGAGTAAAAGTAAAGATACCTTAATAGAAAATGACTAATGTTAAAGTGAAAGTGAACCAGTAAAATACTACTTGAGTAAAAGCCTAGAAGTATTTGGTTTTAAATATCAAAGTAAATGTAATTGCTAAAATATACTTAAGTATCAAAATAAAATAATAAATACTTTCAAATTCCTTATATTAAGCAAACCAGATGGCATCATTAAATGTTTTTATTAAGGAATAGCCAGGGGCACACTCCAACACTCAGACATCATTTTACAAATGAAGCATGTGTGTTTATTGAGTCCGCCAGATCAGAGGCAATAGGGATGACCGGGGATGTTCGCTTGATAAGTGCGTGAATTTTCCTGTCCCGCTAAGCATTCATAATGTAAGTAGTACTTTTGGGTGTAAGGGAAAATGTATGGAGTGAAAAGTACATTATTTTCCTAAGGAATGTAGAGAAGTAAAAGTAAAAGTTGTCAAAAATATAAACGAAGAAAGTAAAGTACAGATACCCCAAAAAACTACTTAAGTAGTACTTTAAAGTATTTTTACTGAAGTACTTAATGCCACTGTATTTTTGCGTAATTTGTATTTGACAATACAATACATTTTGCCTATCCCTGGTCCCCCTCAACACGCATTCTAATGTTATACCTCTCAACTGCCTTTTTCAATTCTTGATTCTCCGTTTTTGCAGGAATCTTCTAGCTTGGGTGGAAGGTTGGAGAAGGGAACAACGGGAAGGAGTACAGAACTTATTGTCACAACTTCCACCAAAGGTGCGGTCGTCGTCACCGGTCTACTAGCTGCCACCGATTCCTTTTCCCTTTTCTGTTGGTTTTGTCTGTACCTTGTTTGTGGTTAATTCGGGGCTATTTAAGTCTTCAAGGCCCGCCTGCTTTTGTGCAGGCTTATTTTCTTTTCTGTCAGTGGAGGTTTGTGTTTTGTTCCATTACGGAATGTTTGGTGTCCCGTTTTGTTGTCATTTGTGCCTGTTGTTTTTTGCCTGACCATTTTTGGAATAAATACGTCCTTTCTGGAACCTCTGCTCTCTGCGCCTGACTCCACACCCACCACTCCTAGCTAATGTGACAGAAGCCCGCACCTAAGCATGGAGTCAGCAGGAGCAGCTGCGACCCCCCCCCCCCCCCTCCATCTATGGAAGAGCGTGTCCTCCATCACACGGCCATCCAACACCGAATAGGGACAGCAATGGACCAGATGATGGAGAGAATGGACTGATGGGAGAGGAGTGGCCTCCCTACCTTGTCTCCAGCTCCTCCTCCGCCTGCTCTACCTACTTTTACGGTGCCGTCCAGACCCAGTGCTCTTCGGCTCGCACCCCCGAGGGAGTACGATGGAATGGCTGCCGGGTGCAAGGGATTCTTGCTCCAGCTAGAGCTGTACCTGGCTAACGTTCGCCCGACTCCTTCTGGAGAGCGTCCTCGTCTCCTTTTAGACGGGCAGAGCCCTGGAGTGGGCCAATGCGGTCTGGGAGAGTCCTGACTCCGCAAGGGTCCACTACTCTGAGTTCACCCGCCGGTTCCGGGCCATTTTCGACCACCCACCAGAGGGCAGAGCGGCGGGTGAACGGCTGTTCCACCTTAAGCAGGAGACGAGGAGTTGGAGTTTCAGACCCTGGCCGCTGGAGCAGGGTGGAACGACAGGGCCCTGATGGACCACTACCGTTGTAGCCTCCCGGAGGACGTCTGCAGGGAGCTAGCTTGTCGGGACGCCACCCTCACCCTGGATGAGCTCATAGACATGTCGATCCGACTGGACAACCTGCTAGCTGCCCGCGGGCGTCCAGAGCGGGTCCTGTTTGTTCCACCCCCAAGGTTCTAGGGGAACCGGAGGAGGAGGCTCCTCCTGCACCAGTTGTGGTCGGAGAGGGCACACTGCCGATCAGTGCTGGAGGAGCTCGTCTGGGAGTCGAGAGGGCAGGCAGAGCACTTCTCGGACACCCCAGGTGAGTCAGCACCAGACTCACCCAGAGCTCCCTGTTGGTCACATGTTCATACTAATCTCTTTTCCTGAGTTTTCCCCCTCTTTCCAGCATAAGGCGCTAGTCGATTCAGGTGCAGCTGGGAACTTTATGGATCGCGGACTCGCTCTTAGTTTAGGGATTCCGCTGGTGCCGATAGGCCAACCCTTCCTCGTGCACTCCCTAGATAGCCGACCGTTAGGGTCAGAGCTGGTCAGGGAGGCCACGGTTCCACTGGACATGGTAACGCAGGGAGGTCATATGGTGCGGATTAGTCTCTTCCTTATTGATTCGCCTGCATTTCCACCACACTGGGGGATACCCTGGTTGGGGATTCCCTGGTTGGCTAGTCACAATCCTAGGATTTCATGGAAACAGGGGGCTCTAAAGGGGTGGTCAGAGGAGTGTTCAGGTAGGTGTATAGGAGTTTCCATCGGTGCAACGACGGTGGAGAGTCCAGACCTGGTTTCCACTGTGCGCCTGCCCTCAGATTTGGCTATCGCCTTCTGTAAAAAGAGGGCGACCCAATTACCACCTCATCGACGAGGGGATTGCGCGATAAACCTTCAGGTAAATGCAGCACTGCCCAGGAATCACGTGTACCCACTGTCACAGGAGGAGACAATGGCTATGGAGACATATGTCACTGAATCTCTGGGACAGGGGTACATTTGGCCCTCCACTTCACCCGTCTCCTCGAGTTTCTTTTTTGTGAAGAAGGAGGGAGGTCTGCGTCTGTGCATTGATTTTGAAGAGGTCTAAATTCCATCCAAGTGGGGTTTAGTTACCCGCTACCTCTCATCGCTAAGGCGGTGGAGTCATTTCACGGAGCGCAGTTTTTCACAAAACTGGATCTCAGGAGCGTGTATAACTTGGTGAGTATCCGGGAGGGAGATGAGTGGAAGACCGCGTTTAGTACCACATCTGGCCATTATGAGTACCTCGTCATGCCGCATGGGTTGAAAATGGATGGATTCTCAGCAACCTGCAAGGTTGGTGGTGTATATCGATGATATACTGATCTATTCCGCCACACACGCCACACATGTGTCTCTGGTGCGCAAGGTGCTTGGGCAACTGCTGGAGCATGACCTGTACGTCAGGGCTGATAAATGTGTGTTCTCCAAACAAGCCATTTCCTTCCTGGGGTATCGCATTTCCACATCTGGCGTGGTGACCGCGTTTCAGCCATGCGTAATTGGCCGACTCCAACCACGGTAAAGGAGGTGCAGCGGTTTTTAGGGTTTGCCCATTACTACCGGAGGTTTATCCGGGGTTTTGGCCAGGTGGCTGCTCCCATTACCTCACTGCTGAAGGGGGGGGGTGGTGGTCTGCGGCGGCGGACATAGCTTTTAGTCATCTGAAGGCGTTGTTTACCAATGCTCCCGTATTGGCTCATCCGGACCCCTCTTTGGCGTTCATAGTGGAGGTGGACGCGTCCAGGGCTTGGGTTGGAGCCGTGCTATCACAGCGCTTGGGCACGCCACCGAAGCTCCGCCCTCGTGCTTTTTTTCGAGGAAGCTCGCTCCGGAGCGAAACTATGACGTGGGGGACCGGAAGTTGTTGACTGTGGTAAAAGCTCTGAAGGTGTGGAGACATTGGCTTGAGGGGGCTAAACACCCATTCCTCATCTGAACTGACAACCGTAATCTGGAGTACATCCAGGCAGCGAGGAGACTGAATCCTCGTCAGGCAAGGTGGGCCTGATTTAGGTTCGCCATCTCCTATAGATCAGGTTTCCTTAACACTAAGGCCGACGTGCTGTCCCGTCTCTATGACACCGAGGAGCGGTCCATCGATCCTACTCCCATACTTCCAGCTTCATGTCTGGTGGCACCGGTGGTATGGGAGGTGGACACGGACATCGAGCGGGCATTACAGTTGGAACCCGCGCCCCCTTCAGTACTTGCCGCTTGGTGTTCGTGACAAATTGATTCGGTGGGCCCATACACTACCCTCTTCGGATCATCCGGGAATTGGGAGGACAGTGCGGGGTCTTAGGGGGAGGTACTGGTGGCCCACTTTAGCGAAGGACGTGAGGTTTTATGTCTCCTCCTGTGGCATTGCTTGATCGACCCTCGCAGCCGACCTTGGCCTAGTAACCTTAAAAAAGGGTCCCACTGGACTGAGGGGCAGCTCCGGACTGAGGGACATCTCGGGACTGAGGTAGCTCGGGACTGAGGGGTAGCTCAAGACTGAGGGGTAGCTCATGACTGAGGGGTAGCTCAAGACTGAGGGGTAGCTGAACACTGAGAGGTAGCTCAGGACTGATAGGTAGCTCAGGACTGAGAGGTAGCCCAAGACTAAGAGATAGCTCAGGCAGGTTGACGGCTCTGGCAGATCCTGGCTGAATGGTGTCTCTGGCGGATCCTGGCAGACTGGCGGCTCTGGCGGATCCTGGCTGACTGGCGGATCCTGGCTGACTGGCGGCTCTGGCGGATCCTGGCTGAATGGCGGCTCTGGCAGATCCTGGCTGACTGGTGGCTCTAGCAGATCCTGGCTGACTGGCGGCTCTGGCAGATCCTGGCTGACTGGCGGCTCTGGCAGATCCTGGCTGACTGGCGGCTCTGGAAGATCCTGGCTGACTGGCGGCTCTGGAAGATCCTGACTGACTGGCGGCTCTGGCGGCTCATGACAGACGGGAGACTCAGGACTGATAGGTAGCTCAGGACTGAGAGGTAGCCCAAGACTAAGAGATAGCTCAGGCAGGTTGACGGCTCTGGCAGATCCTGGCTGAATGGTGTCTCTGGCGGATCCTGGCAGACTGGCGGCTCTGGCGGATCCTGGCTGAATGGCGGCTCTGGCAGATCCTGGCTGACTGGCGGCTCTGGCAGATCCTGGCTGACTGGCGGCTCTGGCAGATCCTGGCTGACTGGCGGCTCTGGCAGATCCTGGCTGACTGGCGGCTCTGGAAGATCCTGGCTGACTGGCGGCTATGGAAGATCCTGGCTGATTGGCGGCTCTGGAAGATCCTGGCGGCTCTGGAAGATCGTGGCTGACTGGCGGCTCTGGCGGCTCATGACAGACGGGAGACTCTGGCGGCTCATGACAGACGGGAGACTCTGGCGGCTCATGACAGACGGGAGACTCTGGCGGCTCATGACAGACGGGAGACGCTGGCGGCTCATGACAGACGGGAGACTCTGGCGGCTCATGACAGACGGGAGACTCTGGCGGCTCATGACAGACGGGAGACTCTGGCGGCTCATGACAGACGGGAGACGCTGGCGGCTCATGACAGACGGGAGACTCTGGCGGCTCATGACAGACGGGAGACTCTGGCGGCTCATGACAGACGGGAGACTCTGGCAGCTCTGAACAGACGTGAGACTCTAGCAGGTAAGGACAGACGGGAGACTCTGTTAGCGCTGGAGAGGAGCAAGGCTCTGGCAGCGCTGGACAGGCGATGCGCACTGTAGGCCTGGTGCATGGTGCCGGCACTGGTGGTACTGGGCCTAGGACACGCACCTCAGGGCGAGTGCGGGGAGCTGCCACCGGAGGGCTGATGCGTGGAGGTGGTACTGGATAGACCGGACCGTGCAGGCGCACTGGAGCTCTTGAGGACCGAGCCTGCCCAACCGTACCTGGTTGAATGCTCCCGGTCGCCCTGCCAGTGTGGCAAGGTGGAATAGCCCGCACTGGGTGGTGCAGGCGAACCGGTGACACCATGCGTAAGGCTGGTGCCATGTACGCCGGCCCAAGGAGACGCACTGGAGACCAGATGCGTAGAGCCGGCTTCATGGCACCTGGCTCGATGCCCAATCTAGCCCGGCCGATACGAGGAGCTGGTATGTACCGCACCGGGCTATACACCCGCACTGGGGACACCGTGCGCTCCACAGCATAACACGGTGCCTGCCCGGTCTCTCTAGCCCCCCGGTAAGCACAGGAAGTTGGCGCAGGCCTCCTACCTGGCTTTGCCATACTCCCTGTGTGCCATACTCCCTGTGTGCCTCCCCCCCAATACATTTTTGGGGCTGACTCTCAGGCTTCCTTGCCAGCTGTGTTCCCTCATATCGCCCGCTCCTCACTCCGGCTGCCTCTGCTCTCCTAGCTGCCTCCACCTGTTCCCATGGGAGGCGATCCTTTCCCGCCAGGATCTCCTCCCATGTGTAGAAACCCTTGCAGTCCAACACATCATCCCATGTCCATTCCTCCTTGCGCTGCTCCTGCTACCGCTGCCTGTCACCACGCCGCTTGGTCCTGTTGTGGTGGGTGATTCTGTAACAGTTTTCTTCCTTAACTCCCACTGTTTATCGTAAGGAGCCAAGGAAGAAAACCGTTACAATAATATAGTACATAATATAGTGGTCAGAATTATGACCAGCTGGTCAGATAGAGGTCACAATTGCCCTCATTGATTTCATTGTTGTTTTCATTACTACATGATAATAACTCTGGACATGTGTGCGTTTCTATCAAAGTAAGTGCCTTACTAGGTTATCATAAAAGTTTCTGTGTGTCATTTCCACTGTTGCTCACTGTATGTATGGAGCATAATATATTTGTCTGTATTCCTTATAACCGCGGACATAGCCCTTATGGTGTTATACTCAGTTGTGCTTCTGTAGCTAGCTACATTATTCTATTATTGTAGCTCTGTAAAACAATGCTAACGGTGTCAGAGAAGGATTAGCTTGTGTTGTCTTTTGAAGCTGCCCTGGTCTTATGACCATGGTCTGTGTGATTTAATTTGGCCTGTTTAGCATAGCGCTGCTTTGCCTCGCCCTGTCCCCTTGTAGAGCTTTAATTTTGTCAATGCAACATATTATTTTTAGAGCAGTGTTATGTTCTTTGCAATACTGTTTTATTGCTATATCCTGATATTTATTCTGTACTTCCAGAAACCACACACATAAACAGTATTTGCCAGTATCATAACTGGAACTGAACCTCTGGTGATAAACATGAGGGGAGACAGAGAGCTGGTTTCAAGAGAAGGGTGCAGGGCGCAGCAGGTGTTTATTGCAAAGGACCACAGGAGGAGGCAGGTAGCTGGATCAAATCAAACCAAAGTGTATGTCACGACTCCTACCGAAGGTGAACACTTCCTGTTCGGGTGGCGCTCGGCGGTCGTCATCACCAGCCTACTAGTTGCCCCTGATCCCTTTTTCCCCTTTCTGGTTATTGGTTTCACCTGTTTGTGTTTTAGGCTGATTAGTCGGGCTTTATTTACCAGTAGGCCTGCTCTTTGTGCAGGATTGTTTTGTGTAACTTGTATGCACATCTGTGGGTTACCTGTTTCCCATTTCGTGGGATTTTCTGGACTGTTTTAGTCCCCGTGTTTGGGGCATTTGTTTTGTTGTGCGCCCTGTGTTTTCGTGGGGTTGGCGTATGTTCACCGTTTTGTGCATTAAATATAGCACTACCCTGAACTCTCTGTTTTCTGCGCCTGACTTCTCACCCACTACACCCAGTACATTACAGTGTATTTGTCACATGCGCCGAATACAACAGGTGTAGACCTTACAGTGAAATGCTTACTTACAGGCTCTAACCAATAGTGTGGGGGAAAAAATAAAAATAAAGTATGTGTGTGTGTGTAGGTAAGTAAATCAATAAAACAACAGTAAAAAGACATTTGAAAAAAGAGTAGCAAGGCTCTATACAGACACCTGTTAGTCAGGCTTATTGAGGTAGCATGTGCATGTAGGTATCGTTAAAGTGACTGTGCATATATGATGAACAGAGAGTGGCAGAAGCGTAAAAAGAGGGGTTGGCAGGTGGTGGGACACAATGCAGATAGCCCGGTTAGCCAATGTGCGGGAGCACTGGTTGGTCGGGCCAATTTAGGTAGTATGTACATGAATGTATAGTTAAAGTGACTATGCATATAAGATAAACAGAGAGTAGCAGCAGCGTAAAAGAGGGGTTGGGGGAGGCACACAATGCAAATAGCCTGGGTAACCATTTGGTTACCTGTTCAGGAGTCTTATGGCTTGGGGGTAAAAACTGTTGAGAAGCCTTTTTGTTCTAGACTTGGCACTCCGGTACCGCTTGCCATGCGGTAGTAGAGAGAACAGTATATGACTGGGGTGGCTGGGGTCTTTGACAATTTTTAGGGCCTTCCTCTGACACCGCCTGGTGTAGAGGTCCTGGATGGCAGGCAGCTTTGCCCCAGTGATGTACTGGGCCGTACGCACTACCCTTTGAAGTGCCTTGCGGTCGGAGGCCGAGCAATTGCCTTACCAGGCAATGATGCAACCGGTCAGGATGCTCTCGATGTTGCAGCTGTAGAACCTTTTGAGGATCTCAGGACCCATGCCAAATCTTTTTAGTTTTCTGAGGGGGAATAGGCTTTGTCGTTCCCTCTTCACGACTGTCTTGGTGTTTTTGGACCAATGGGGACATGCTCGGTGCTCCTTTTCCTGTAGTCCACAATCATCTCCTTAGTCTTGGTTACGTTGAGGGATAGGGTGTTATTCTGGCACCACCCGGCCAGGTCTCTGACCTCCTCCCTATAGGCTCTCATCGTTGTCGGTGATCAGGCCTCTGTTGTGTCGTCTGCAAACTTAATGATGGTGTGGAAGTCGTGCCTGGCCATGCAGTCGTGGGTGAACAGGGAGTACGGGAGGGGACTGAGCACGCACCCCTGGGGAGCTCCAGTGTACTGGTCTGTAGTCATTTAGGCAGGTTGCCTTTGTGTTCTTGAGCACAGGGACTATGGTGGTCTGCTTGAAGCATGTTGGTATTACAGACTCAATCAGGGACATGTTGAAAATGTCAGTGAAGACACCTGCCTGGAGCACACGTCCTGATAATCCATCTGGCCCAGCAGCCTTGTGTATGTTGACCTGTTTAAAGGTTGTGATCACACAGTCGTCCAGAACAGCTGATGCTCTCAAGTATGCCTCAGTGTTGCTTGCCTCGAAGCGAGCACTGAAGTGATTTAGCTCGTCTGGTAGGCTCGTGTCACTGGGCAGCTCACGGCTGTGCTTCCCTTTGTCGTCTGTAATAGTTTGCAAGCCCTGCCACATCCGACGAGCGTCGGAGCCAGTGTAGTATGATTCAATCTTAGCCCTGTATTGACGCTTTGCCTGTTTGATGGTTCGTCACAGGGCATAGCGAGATTTCTTGTAAGCTTCCGGGTTAGAGTCCCGCACCTTGAAATCGGCAGCTCTACCCTTTAGCTCAGTGCGAATGTTGCCTGCAATCCATGGCTTCTGGTTGGGGTATGTACGTACAGTCACTGTGGGGACGACGTCCTCAATGCACTTATTGATAAAGCCAGTGACTGATGTGGTGTATTCCTCAATGTCATCGGAAGAATCCCGGAACATGTTCCATTCTGTGATAGTAAAGCAGTCCTGTAGTTTAGCATCTGCTTCATCTGACCATTTTTTTATAGACCGAGTCACTGGTGCTTCCTGCTTTAATTTTTGCTTGTAAGCAGGAATCAGGAGGATAGAGTTGTGATCGGATTTATCAAATGGAGGGCGAGGGAGAGCTTTGTACGCATCTCTGTGTGTGGAGTACAGGTGATCTAGAATTTTTTTCCCTCTGGTTGCACATTTACAATGTTGATAGAGATTTGGTAGAACTGATTTAAGTTTCCCTGTATTAAAGTCTCCGGCCACTAGGAGCGCCGCCTCTGGATGAGTGGTTTCCTGTTTGCCTATTTCCTTATACAGCTGACTGAGTGCGGTCTTAGTGCCAGCTTCTGTCTGTGGTGGTAAATAAACAGCCACGAAAAGTATAGCTGAGAACTCTCTAGGCAAGTAGTGTGGCCTGCAGTTTATCACAATATATATACTTCAGGAAATCAAAATCTAGAGACTTCCTTAGATTTCGTGCACCAGCTGTCGTCTTACCTGAGTGTGCTGTTCTATCCTGCCGGTGCAATGTGTATCCCGCTAGCTGAATATCCATGTCGTCATTCAGGATATTCGTGATCTTACCTCGTCTAGTTTATTGTCCAATAATTCCACGTTGGCGAGTAATATTGACGGTAACGGCAGCTTTCCTAGTTGTCTTCTGCGGGTCCGGACGAGGCATCCGGCTCTTCGTCCTCTGCGTCGCTTCCTTTTGTGAATAATTGGGATGTCTGCCCTATGGGGTGTTTGGAGAATATCGTTTTAGTCCTGCTTGTTGTTGTTGTTGTAAGAAATCTTCATGTAATCCGAGGTGCGTGATCGCTGTCCTGATGTCCAGAAGCTCTTTTCTTCCGTCAGAAACGGTTGCAGAAACATTATATACAAAATAATTTACAAATATCGCAAAAAAACCCACATAATAGCACAATTGGTTAGGAGACCGTAAAACGGCGTCCATCTCCTCCAGCGCCATTTTCAAAAACCAATCTGGAAACATCCAGGGGCAGGCAGAAGGTCACACACAGGGGGTCCAAAAGGGCAACAGTACAGGCAGGGAAAGGCTAGTAACATAGTCCGGGAGATCAGGCAATAGGTAGATAACAGGAAATCCAATATGCTGAAGTACAGGCAGGGAACAGGCAAAAAGCAAAGTTACTGAGGCAGGCAAAAAACTACCATACACGGGAGGAGTAAATCACAGGAAAACCAATGATTGCAAGACGTGTGTCTATTTTACTGAAATATTGGCGGTGGTTGAACAACAAAAACTTGCTTTACTCAAGGGAAAAAAACTGCAAGAAAATACTGACAACTTATGAATATGCATAATCCATATTTCAATATTCATGCAGTGATTGAACAACAACTAAAGGCATAACATCATGGCAGGTCACCTGTTAAGTCAGTCAGTCAGTCAGTAATTTCTGCAGATGTGCTCAATAGTGCTTGAGCGTTTGGTACTCCCTAAAGCATGGTGAAACACACAGGAGTGTGTCACAAGCTAAACACATATACTTTGTCAACCTCCTTTGCTTCCTTCTCCTGGTTCCAGACAGGCAGACTTTGCAGTGTCTCTGTGTGTGACTGCCTTGAGCAGAAGTTTGAGGGACTTCACAGGGAAAATGTCGTACAGTGAGGCATAGGGAATTGTCTGCAGCAGGACGACCCCCAGTGGATCCACACTGAGGGGTGTGGTGCTCCTCCAGCAGCTCTCTCATGAGGTTCTCTGTACTTTTGGTAGGTAATTACTTTACATATGAGGGAGTGGGGAGGATGAGGGAGAGGAGAGAATGATGAGGGAGTGGGTAGGTGGGTGAGATGTCGTCACTATAATTGATTAATGCAACTTTGTGATTTGTATGTGAACTGTATGTCCAAAAACATATTGTACAGTAATCATCTCACCAGCTATTTGGTGGTGAACTATGTGACCATTGAGGACAGTTTTCTGAACGCATTTCACATTTATCATGTCTGCGTTATCCACTGCCCCCATTTTGAGGTTATAGTCAAGCACACAGTCTGGTTTGATGTTTCTCTCTTCCGTCAGGTGGTCCTCCATCCCTGTGACCGACATGGTTGACGTATGGACACTGGAGAGGACATGGATGTCTCGTTTGTCGTGCCACTTTACTGCCAGCTGTTGACCATTCTCCTTGAACTCAACCTCCCCCTCTGCATCTTCCTGCTTCCGAATCCCGGCATCCCCTTCCTGTTCATCCTGACTGTGCCACAGGTCCCTGTGCTGTTGGAGAGCAGATGCTGGAAGACTTCTGTACCAATTGTCCACATACAAAGTGTCTCTTTCCTAGATGAGGAACCAGCATGGTCATCACCATATACTCAGATTTTCTGAGCAGCAAATGTGTAGGATAAAAAATGTTTACATTTTTTTTAATTTTATTTAACTAGGCAAGTCAGTTAAGAACAAATTCTTATTTACAATGACGGCCTAACACGGCCAAACCAAGACAACGCTGGGCCAACTGTGTGCCGCCCTATGGGACTCCCAATCACGGCCGGATGTGATACAGCCTGGATTTGAACAAGCGCACTAATCCAGACCAGTCTGAAAATGAGGTTGAATGTGTTTCTAGTTTAAAAAGTGTAAGGGAATAGGGTTCCAAAGAATAATAACCATAGGCAGAAATAATTTGTACAACAAAACTGGCATTGGGAACAAACAAAGTATATGATAGGCTACTCCCGAGGCTAATTCTACTTAGCTAATTGTAGCCGGCTATTGACTGACAACACTAGAGCAGCAACGTGGTTGATCCCCGCAATCAATGACATCCCCGCAGCAGCCTAACATTACAACATGAGCAGATTGAGTGACCTCGGGTGAGATTCAAACACAGATAGCGAGAATTTGCAAAGAAAATGTCATATCAGAAACAACAGCATAGGGAGTACCGCCAATTACAGCAAGAGCGTCAATGCAGCAAAAGAAGCAAATACATACTAGTGGAAGCAGAGAGCAACAGCAGAATGTGTGAGCAGAACCGGTCACCTTAAATCGACAGCCAAATAAGGTAGGTGCGATTGTTACGAGCACCTGATGCGTCAGCTGTGGCGGGCACTTGGGTTCCCTTTCTAAAGTGGCTTCGCTTTATATAGGGAGGATGAATTCAAATAGGAGCCGATGCAGATTTAGGAAATGTATGCCTTTTTTACACTTTTTGATTTAAACACTCATTATTTGGTGTTTACTTACCCTATAAACTTGTGTAACGAGGTTTGCATGTGGGGCTTCCTTGTGTGCACTGAATAAATCTAATTCAATCCCAGAAAACACTTCCCTGGCTACCCAAACTCCTTGCTCTGGCCAAATGCTATGCCACACCCACGTTTCTTCACCGAAATGAGTCTGGATCTGAATACCTCCCCAACAATTGCTAGAACGCAAACACATTCTAACGGTTCTGATTGGTCACAGAAACCGATAGGTTTGGCCAGAGCCAGAACACACATGAGTAAAGTGGCATTTAGTAAATTCGTCATTGGCTTTGATGGTTAGAAATGTTCCAATCGCTGATGACTTGGGAAGAGGGGAATGTTTTATACAACACCCCTCATTTTGATATCACCACAAACGACTTCAAGTATGCAGCAAACATACAGCAGCGGAATAATTCAGTTTGAGTCATCAGGCAAGGTAAACACCCACTGGGTGGCCTACCAATTTGATCAGGAAGTTTTTACTCAATTTGTTGATCTGTTAATTTATCTAAAGCGATCCCTTTAAATACTGTGTACTCTACCTATAATTTTAATTTGATCAGCACAACATTAGAATGTATCCTATGGAGAATGAGTTCAGAATGGAGATTTTACTTTATTTTATTTAACCTTTATTTAACTAGGCGAGTCAGTTAAGAACAAATTCTTATTTACAATGATGGGCTACCAAAAGGCAAAAGGCCTCCTGTGGGGATGGGGGCTGGGATTAGAAAATAAAAATAAATTAAACAGAAATATTGGACACAGTACACATCACGACAAGAGAGATAACACAACACTACATAAAGAGAGACCTAAGCCAACATGTCATGTGTTGCTGCCATGCTAACACAACATGAAAACAACATGATAGCGACACAACATGGCAGCAGTACAGGGTACAAACATTATTGGGCACAGACAAAAGCACAAAGGGCAAGAAGGTAGAGACAATAATACATCACAAAAAGCAGCCACAACTGTCAGTGAGAGTGTCCATGATTGAGTCTTTGAATGAAGAGATTGAGATAAAACTGTCCAGTTTGAGTGTTTCTTGAGGCTCGTTCCAGTCGCTAGCTGCAGCGAAATGAAAAGACTAGCGACACAGGGATGTGTGTGCTTTGAGGACCTTTAACAGAATGTGACTGGCAGAATGAGTGTTGTATGTGGAGGATGAGGGCTGCAGTAGATATCTCAGATAGGGGGGAGTGAGGCCTAAGAGGGAATGATAAATAAGCATCAACCAGTGGGTCTTGCGACAGGTATACAGAGATGACCAGCTTACAGAGGAGTATAGAGTGCAGTGACGTGTCCTATAAGGAGCATTGGTGGGAAATATGATGGCCGAATGGTAAAGAACATCTAGCTGCTCGAGAGCACCCTTACCTGCCATTCTATAAATTACATCTCCGTAATCTAGCATGGGTAGGATGGTCATCTGAATCAGGGTTATTTTGGCAGCTGGGGTGAAAGTGGAGCGATTATGATAGAGGAAACCATGTCTAGATTTAACTTTAGCCTGCAGCTTTGAAATGTGCTGAGAGAAAGAAAGTGTACTGTCTAGCCATACACCCAAAAACTGGTATGAGGTGACTACCTCAAGCTCTAAACCCTTAGAGGTAGTAATTACACCTGTGGGGAGAGGAGCATTCTTCTTACCAAACCACATGACCTTTGTTTTGAAGGTGTTCAGAAGAAGGTTAAGGGCAGAGAAAGCTTGTTAAACACTAAGATAGCTTTGTTGTAGAGCGTTTAACACAACACCCAGGGAGGGGCCCGCTGAGTATAAGGCTGTATTATCTGCATATAAATGGATGAGAGAGGTTCCTACTACCAGAGCTATGTTGTTGATGTAAATTGAGAAGAGCGTGGGGCCTAGGATCAAGCCTTGGGGTACACCCTTGGTGACAGGCAGTGGCTCAGACAGCAGATGTTCTGACTTTATACACTGCACTTGAGAGAGGTAGTTAGCAAACCAGGCCAAAACCCCTCAGAGACACCAATACTCCTTAGCCGGCCCACAAGAATGGAATGGTCTACCGTATCAAAAGCTTTGGCAAAGTATATAAACATAGCAGCACAACATTGCTTAGAATCAAGGGCAATGGTGACATCATTGAGGACCTTTAAGGTTGCAGTGACACATCCATAACCTGAGCAGAAACCAGATTCCATACCAGAGAGAATACAACAGACATCAAGAAAGCTAGTCAGTTGATTATTGACAAGTTTTTCCAACACTTTTGATAAACAGGACAACATACATGTAGAAATAGGCCTATAACAGTTAGTATCAGCTTGATCTCCCCTTTAAATAAAGGATGAACCGTGACTGCCTTCCAAGCAATGGGAACCTCCCCAGAGAGGAGAGACAGGTTAAAAAGTTCAGAGATAGGCTTGGCGATTATAGGGGCAGCAACCTTAAAGAAGAAAGGGTCTAAACCATCTGCCCCAGATGTTTTTTTGCGGTCAAGTTTAAGGAGCTCCATTAGCACCTCGGACTCAGTTACCGCCTGCAGGGAGAAACTTTGTAGCGGGGCAGGGGAAAAAGAGGGAGGAGCATGGGGGCTAGTCACATTAGAAGGGGTGTGAGATGAGGAAATGTTGGACGGGCGAGGAGGCATGGCTGAGTCAAATAGGAATCCTGACTTAATGAAGTGGTGATTAATGAGCTCAGCCATGTTCTTCTTGTCAGTAACAACCACATCATCAACTTTAAGGGACATGGGCAGCTGTGAGGAGGGTATATTCTCCAGGTCTTTAACTGTTTTCCAGACCTTCTTGGGCTTAGACCCACAGAGAGATAACTGCTCCTTAAAGTAACTAACTTTGAAAGATAGCCATAAAGAAAAAAGGCATATTTATCTCTGTTTCAGAACCCATGCTTAGATGTCAAAACACTGATATTTGACAATATGTACTGTATGTTTTAATGAACCCTGGCCTGTTGCCCGCACTGACCCTGGAACTGTGTGATAACACGGCAAACGCTTGATGCACTTCAAGTCCCGCCTCTCCCAACAACCGCCATATAAAGTCCAAAGAAGAAGAAACCTGAAGGAGAGATTATTAGAAACCAACTTGGTTTACCCTTTTATCTGTGGATTAATTGTCAGAGTAGAGGACCAAGCGCCACATCTGGAGGAAACCTGGCACCATCCCTATGGTGAAGCAAGATGGTGGCAGCATCATGTTGTGGTGATGTTTTTTAGCGGCAGGGACTGGGAGACTAGTCCGGATCAAGGGACAGATGAAGGGAGCAAAGTACAGTGAGATCCTTGATGAAAACATGCTCCAGAGTGCTCAGGACCTCAGACTGGGGCGAAGGTTCACCTTCCAACAGGACAACGACTCAAAGCACACAGCCAAGACAACACAGGAGTGTTCTGATTTGTGTTAATTATGCCCCAAAATATTAAAAAACTATTTTTGCTCTGTCATTATGGGGTATTGTTTGTAGATTGAGGAGGGGAAAAAACGATTTAATCAATTTTACAATAAGGCTGTAACTTAACAAAATGTGAAAAAAGTCAAAGGGTCTGAATACTTTCAAAATGCACTGTAAAATGCGTCTGATTTTTCTACACATCTCTTAACATTATCTTTATGAGTAACCTTGTACTATACTTTTCCAAAGGAACATTTACACCCACTGCTTGGGTTGGAAGCTTTTTCTAACCTTCAGCTATACAGGTCAAATACTCTCACCTTATTTTGAGAAGCTCAGGCTTACCAGTCTGCTCCTGAAAGCACATTACAACAAGACTGGCATTCCTTGCAGAGGTTTGGCTCAGGTTTTCCCAGTAGGGGATTAAGAAAGGCTGCCAAAGCTCCTTATTTACTTTATGAACCCTGAATAGATCAGAGGTTGGTCGCAGTCCAGGCACAATGTCTGTCATACGCTTGCTTGCTCCTCTGTAGTGAAAATAAAGTAGACTTTTTATGACCGTGGATGAGGTCAATTGAATGTGAACTTTTATCAACTCAGGGATGATGTACAGCAGGGTTCCCCAACTGGCAGTCCGAGGGCCAAATAGTTTTATTTGGCTCCCAAGTTTTGGCCAGCATCCTGGAGTCGTCTCTACTGTTGACGTTGAGACTGGTGTTTTGAGGGTACTATTTAATGATGCTGCCATTTGAATACTTGTTAGGTGTCTATTTCTCAAACTAGACACTCTAATGTACTTGTCTTCTTGCTCAGTTGTGCACAGGGGCCTCCCACTCCTCTTTCTATTCTGGTTAGAGCCAGTTTGCGCTGTTCTGTGAAGGGAGTACTACAAATCAAATCAAATGTATTTATATAGCCCTTCGTACATCAGCTGATATCTCAAAGTGCTATACAGAAACCCAGCCTAAAACCCCAAACAGCAAGCAATTAAGGTAAAGAAGCACAGTGGCTAGGAAAAACTCCCTAGAAAGGCCAAAACCTAGGAAGAAACCTAGAGAGGAACCAGGATATGAGGGGTGGCCAGTCCTCTTCTGGCTGTGCCGGGTGGAGATTATAACAGAACATGGCCAAGATGTTCAAATGTTCATAAATGACCAGCATGGTCAAATAATAATAATCACAGTAGTTGTCGAGGGTACAGCAAGTCAGCACCTCAGGAGTAAATGTCAGTTGGCTTTTCATAGCCGATCATTAAGAGTATCTCTACCACTCCTGCTGTCTCTAGAGAGTTGAAAATAGCATGTCTGGGACAGGTAGCACGTCCGGTGAACAAGTCAGAATTCCATAGCCACAGTCAAAACAGTTGAAACTGGAGCCGCAGCACGGCCAGTTGGACTGGGGACAGCAAGGAGTCCTCATGCCAGGTAGTCCTGAGGCATGGTCCTAGGGCTCAGGTCCTCCGAGAGAGAGAAAGAAAGAGAGAAAGAGAGAATTTGAGAGAGCATACTTAAATTCACACAGGACACCGGATAAGACAGGAGAAGTACTCCAGATATAACAAACTGACCCTAGCCCCTCGACACATAAACTACTGCAGCATAAATACTGGAGGCTGAGACAGGAGGGGTCAGGATACACTGTGGCCCCATCCGATGATACCCCCGGACAGGGCCAAACAGGAAGAATTTAACCCCACCCACTTTGCCAAAGCACAGCCCCCACACCACTAGAGGGATATCTTCAACCACCAACTTACCATCCTGAGACAAGGCCGAGTATAGCCCACAAAGATCTCCGCCACGGCACAACCCACGGGGGGGCGCCAACCCAGACAGGAAGATCGCATCAGTGATTCAACCCACTCAAGTGACGCACCCCTCCTAGGGACGGCATGAAAAGGCACCAGTAAGCCAGTGACTCAGCCCCTGTAATAGGGTTAGAGGCAGAGAATCCCAGTGGAAAGAGGGGAACTGGCCAGGCAGATACAGCAAGGGCGGTTCGTTGCTCCAGAGCCTTTAGGTTCACCTTCACACTCCTGGGCCAGACTACACACAATCATATGACCCACTGAAGAGATGAGTGTTCAGTAAAGAGTTGAGACCGAATCTGCGTCTCTCACATGGGTAGGCAGACCATTCCATAAAAATGGAGCTCTATAGGAGAAAGCCCTGCCTCTAGCTGTTTGCTTAGAAATTCTAGGGACAATTAGGAGGCCTGCGTCTTCTGACTGTAGCGTACGTGTAGGTATGTACGGCAGGACCAAATCAGAGAGATAGGTAGGTAAGCCCATGTAATGCTTTGTAGGTTAGCAGTAAAACCTTGAAATCAGACCTTGCCTTAACAGGAAGCCAGTGTAGGGAGGCTAGCATTAGAGTAATATGATCACATTTTTTGGTTCTAGTCAGGATTCTAGCAGCCGTATTTAGCACTAACTGAAGTTAATTTAGTGCTTTATACGGGTAGCTGGAAAGTAGAGCATTGCAGTAGTCTAACCTAGAAGTAACAAAATCATGGATGAATATTTCTGCATCATTTTTAGACAGAAAGTTTCTGATTTTTGCAATGTTACGTAGATGGAAAAAAGCTGTGCTTGAAACAGTCTTGATATGTTCGTCAAAACAGAAATCAGGGTCCAGAGTAATGCCGAGGTCCTTCACAGTTTTATTTGAGACGACAGTACAACCATTAAGATTAATTGTCAGATTCAACAGAAGATCTCTTTGTTTCTTGGGACCTAGAACAAGCATCTCTGTTTTGTCCAAGTTTAAAAGTAGAAAGTTTGCAGCCATCCACTTCCTTATGTCTGAAACACAGACTTCTAGCGAGGGCAATTTTGGGGCTTCACCATGTTTCATTGAAATGTACAGCTGTGTGTCATCCGCATAGCAGTGAAAGTTAAACATAATGTTTTGAATGACATCCCCAAGAGGTAAAATATATAGTGAAAACAATTAGTGGTCCTAAAACGGAACCTTGAGGAACACCGAAATTTACAGTTGATTTGTCAGAGGACAAACCATTCACAGAGACAAACTGATATCTTTCCGACAGATAAGATCTAAACCAGGCCAGAACTTGTCCGTGTAGACCAATTTGGGTTTCCAATCTCTCCAAAAGAATGTGGAGATCGATGGTATTGATCGATGGTAGTGAAAATAAAGTGGACTTTTTATGACCGTGGATGAGGTCAATTAAATGTGTAAACTTTTATCAACTCAGGGATGATGTATAGCAGGGTTCCCCAACTGGTACACAGCGTTGTATGAGATCTTCAGGAAATTTCTAAGTGACCCCAAACCTTTGAACGGTAGTGTACATAGGTATGACTTTTATTAGTAAAAATACATTTTTGATTAAACAAACAAATTGACACAAAATTGACTGAACAATGAGATGCCAGTTTTAAACCTGAATTATCAAACTTGGTACCATACAGAGCTGCTTCACTACAAGCGTATCGTAAGCATCCCACCATTGTAGGCTTTGGAGCTTCTGCACTGTCATCGTATCACATAGCCACTGTTTTATCAAATGTTTGATGGGCAGGAGATGTATGCCGGTGTGTATAAAATAGACTGGAAGCATAATTTCACTCATAACTTCATTCATACACTGCTCATGCATCCAGCATAGCAGGCTGGATTCACAGTATGAGCGTACCAGTTCCACCTGACGCCTGGCTAAAGTATGCACTGTTAGGCCTTGCCACAATAAAAATACCACTGTTACTTCGTATGTAAAGTGTAGCTTGCTGGTAAAAATAGTCAAATCACATTGTACATTGAACTTCGAATAGGCAGAAAGTAGTGTTGTGTTGGATACCACCTAAAGTGAGACCGATTCAAGACCAGAGCAAATTGAGTCCACGTCAAGACCAAGACCGTTAGGGGACAAGGGGTTCGAGACAGAGTTAAGTCCGAGACCAGAAAAAAGCAAGTCTAATTCAGGACAATGATTGTAATTTTGTCTAATCACCACCATAATATGAGTTCAAAATGTCCAGTATTTCTGTGTTCATATTTCAGACCAACATATGGATTATTTAGACATTCAGAAGCATTTCGCTACACATCAACATCTGCTAACCATGTGTATGTGACAAATAAAATGTGATTTGACTTGAATAGTGAATAAAGGCATGTTGAGGGACAATAGAGCCACTATACAAATTATTACTAACCCAAACAAAGTGGGGAACAATGGGCCTTCTACAGCCTTCAAAGAAGGGTTATGGATTTATAAAATAATAATTAGAATGTTTTCAGTGATGATTAAATCACTTCAGTTTTGTTTGTAAAGAAAAGGGTTGATACTGAAGAGAAAAAAATATCTAATCAGGATTTTCCTTTGGTGGTCTCAGGGGAGATAAATCTGGAGACCACATTCTCCAGACCACATAGAGTGTCTCGGTCTTGTTTCGGATACATTTTTACTCAGCCTTAACTCAGTCTTGGACAATGAGGACTCACAATTTCTTCCTGAGACCAGCCAAGACCAGCTGAGTAAAAAAACAAAATTATCAGCTTCCATTGTCAGCACATGAAACCGCTTGGCCAGGCCAAATATATACACTCCTTTCTTGAAACATAAATATCTTATCGCCTATTGAAACCTAATCTAATCAAAATTGATTCGTCACGTGCGCCGAATACAACAGGTGTAGATCTTACAGTGAAATGCTTACTTACAGGCTCTAACCAATAGTGCAAAAAAGGTATTAGGTGCACAATAGGTAAGTAAAGAAATAAAACAATGTTAATGTTAAGGACAGTAATGTTACAAGTAAAGTAGGAAGCTCAGGTTTCAATAGGTGTTAAGATTTTAATGTTTCAATAAAGGAGTGTATATATTTGGCCTGGCGAAGCGGTTTCATGCGCTGACTGAATGGAAGCTGATCATTTTTTTACTCAGCTGGTCTCAGGAAGAAATTACGAGTCTCCACTGTCCCAGACGGAGTCAAGACCGAGTAAAAATGTATCCGAGACAAGACCGAGACACTCAATATGTGGTCTGGAGTATGTGCTCTCCAGACCGGTTTGGAGTACTACATCACTGGCAGAAAGGGCTTTGCGGCTTCAGTCCCTAATAGATCCCATGTTACCGAAAGGTTTGTGTCAAGACCGTTGAAAGAACTGGACCAAGGTGCAGCGTGGTGAGCGTACATATTCCTTTATTTAAAAAGATGCCAAACAAAACAATAAACACTACAAAACAAACCATGAAGCTAAAAGCTATGTGCCCTAAACAAAGTCAACTTCCCACAAAGACAGGTGGAAAGGGCTACCTAAGTATGGTTCTCAATCAGAGACAACGATAAACATCTGTCCCTGATTGAGAACCCTAACAAAATATAGAAATACAAATAATAGAACATAGAATACCCACCCCAAATCACACCCTGACCAAACCAAATAGAGACATAAAAAGGATCTCTAACAGGGTGTGACAGTTTGTCTTTTGTGTTAACTCAGCAGCACAGACATTCCTCGCAATGGTGACTCTTACACAGTGCAATGTTACTCGTTTCAGGAAACTAGGCGTCAAGTCACGCGTCACAACTTCACAGGAGAGGCGTTTGAACATATTTTTATTTTTTTATTATAAAAATGCAGTTTTGGGCAAAAATCCTTCTGGAACATGTGAACTTTCATGTGCCTTAACAATAAACTTGTATGGCATCTTTAAATACAAACAAAATTGTTATATTACGAGCATAGTTGTTAAAGCCATAGCAAAAGAGAGGAACCTTCCTGTTAGCCATGATTGGCTGAGATAATGGATGTGCTGGACATGCCGAGAGATATGTTCAGAATGGTCTGCCATGTAGTACGCTTATGTCTATATCATGAGCTGCGTAGTATGTGAAGGTAATCCTTTCTAAAGTGGCTTTTTTGAAAGGTGTCATGAAGAACTGCACAAATGTTGCTAAGGCTCTCCATGTTCTGGAGGATCGTGTTTTGAAATCAGTGGAATGACTGGTGGAAGCAGAGTATGATAGCTAAGGAGATTTAGGCATATGATTGTAAATGCGGAGGCGGTCGAAAAGAGAACACATAAGGCTGTTGTTTAAAGCACCTGTCTGGATTACATCTTCAAACTAAACAACTCCTTTGCTCGCTTTGAGGACAATACAGTGCCACTGATATGGCCCGCTACCAAAACCTGTGGACTCTCCTTCACTGCAGCCAACGTGAGTAAAACATTTAAACGTGTTAACCCTCGCAGGGCTGCAGGCCCATACGGAATCCCTAGCCGCGTCCTCAGAGCATGCGCAGACCAGCTGGCTGGTGTGTTTACGGACATATTCAATCAACCCTTATCCCAGTCTGCTGTCCCCACATGCTTCAAGAGGTCCAAGAGGGCCACCGTTCCCAAGAAAGCTAAGGTAACTGAGCTAAACGACTCACTTCCGTCATCATGAAGTGCTTTGAGAGACTAGTCAAGGACCATATCACCTCCACCCTACCTGACACCCTAGACCCACTCCAATTTGCGTACCGCCCCAACAGGTCCACAGATGACGCAATCGCAACCACACTGTACACTGCCCTAACCCATCTGGACAAGAGGAATACCTATGAATACCTATGAATACCTATACCTATGTGAGAATGCTGTTCATCGACTACAGCTCAGATTTAACACCATAGTACCCTCCAAACTCGTCATCAAGCTCGAGACCCTGGGTCTCAACCAACTGGGTACTGGACTTCCTGACGGGCCGCCCCCAGGTGGTGAGGGTAGGAAACAACATCTCCACCCCGCTGATCCTCAACACTGGGGCCCCACAAGGGTGCGTTCTGAGCCCTCTCCTGTACTGCCTGTTCACCCACGACTGCATGGCCATGCACACCTCCAACTCGATCATCTAGTTTGCAGGCAACACTACAGTGGTAGGCTTGATTACCAACAATAACGAGGCAGCCTACAGGGAGGAGGTGAGGGCCCTCGGATTGTGGTGTCAGGAAAATAACCTCACACTCAACGTCAACAAAACAAATTATTGTGGACTTCAGGAAACAGCAGAGGGAACACCCCCCTATCCACATCGACGGGACAGTAGTGGAGAGGGTAGTAAGTTTTAAGTTCCTCGGCGCAGCAGCGCCTCTTCAACCTCAGGAGGCTGAAGAAATTTGGCTCGTCACCAAAAGCACACAAACTTTTACAGATGCACAATCGAGAGCATCCTGTCAGGCTGTATCACCGCCTGGTACGGCAACTGCTCCGCCCACAAGGCTCTCCAGAGGGTAGTGAGGTAGTGACCCTACAGGACACCTACACCACCCGATGTCACAGGAAGGCCATAAAGATCGTCAAGGACATCAACCACCTGAGCCACTGCCTGTTCACCCTGCTATCATCCAGAAGGCGAGGTCAGTACAGGTGCATCAATGCAGGGACCGAGAGACTGAAAAACAGCTTCTATCTCAAGGCTATCAGACGGTTAAACAGCCACCACTAACATTGAGTGGCTGCTGCCAACATACTGACTCAACTCCAGCCACTTTAATAATGGAAAAATTGATGTAAAAAAATGTATCACTAGCCACTTTAAACAATGCCACTTAATATAATATTTACATACCCTACATTCCTCATCTCATATGTATATACTGTACTCGATACCATCTACTGCATCTTGCCTATGCCGTTCTGTACCATCACTAATTCATATCTTTATGTACATATTCTTCATCCCCTTACACTTGTGTGTGTATAAGGTAGCTGTTGTGAAATTGTTAGGTTAGATTACTCGTTGGTTATTACTGCATTGTCGGAACTAGAAGCACAAGCATTTCGTTACACTCAAATTAACATCTGCTAACCATGTGTGACAAATTTTAAAAAATGATTTGAAACTAAGGGCAAGCATGGCATCCGTGACAGAGATGGAGAAACGTTCATCCATGTAGCTTGCTACATTTTCAGATATATTTAGTCAGAAAGTCATTTTCATTGCAAATTAAAGCTTACTGTTAGCTAGCTACCATTAGCTGTCTGGCTGGCTCGCAAGATCATGTTACATGTATGATCTGTGTAGTAACGTTATGCATATCTCAGAGCCATTTGTATTGCTAGTTATAGCCTAATGTTAGCTAGCTAGCTAACATTGAACCCAGCTAGTTGGTTAGATTTATCTACCTGTAGATTCATGCAGGGTAGTAACGTTATGAGTTGGGATTATGGTTAATTGTTTAGCTAGCTAGCTACATGTCTAAACAAAAGACTTCACTATTCAAGTAACCATTTCACTGTACCGTTTACACCTAACAGGCTAGAAACTAACCAAAAACATTGTTTAGAAAGTTGCTTTCAATTTTTAAACGGATGGGTTTATTGGTGTTAATTACGCACCAGTTATGCTATTTTGGACCCCCAGGCTGCTGATGTCATTTTTTTGTTAATAATTTTTCAGAACAACGACAAGTTTGATGTCGGACGACAATAGAATGTTCATGATGTCACTGTGACAACTGTTGATGTAGTATAAACCAGCCTTTAGTCTTGAAATCTTTGGTTGTTCACTACCATACTCACTGTTTAGCACATTGCCTCACACGTGAAAGAGATGGGTGGGGCAAAGTCTTAAGAGGGTGTAAACGATGCTGAATGGGTGTAGAATAAGAAGAGCTCGTGTACCAAACATTCAAGGACCATTTTCTCAAAAGTGGGGTTACAAGTTTTTCAACTTTCAAAGCAGAATTACTTTCCCATTTGTTCCTCAACTGCAGTGTATGCTATACAGTTTTTCTAGCTGTGAGTCTAAGGAGTCAACTTTTATCTAATGTAAAAAAAATATTAAAACAATGTTACAAAAGACCAAATCGAGGCGGTCAGTCACAAATATACTTTCTTTACATGAGGCTCAGATCTCACTGTCCCCTGTGTCCTTATGAGAGGTTAAATAGGGTAAAAAAAACAAGCTGTTACGGTAGATGCCTGTCATCAATCAGTTCCAACCGAGGAATGCGTCCCAGGAATAAAATAATGTGAATAGATCTGACATGTTGGCAATTCGGGTAACAATCAACTGTTTCCACATTTTGGCCTCTGAGCACAGAGGAGGGAAAGCCCTTGGGTGACAGGGACTCCACCCAACCACCCTGCTCGCACTCAGAGATGTTTTTTATCCCCTCAGTTTCCCAGGAATCAATAACAATGGTCTCCAGCTGCTATCACTGGTTAGCTGGGGGGATGGCAGCTGATTTCAGTCGATCTCTGCTTTCTAAAGGGCCCCACCACTCCCAGTGGGGATTCCAGGATGTCTGGATGGCTGGAGAAAGGCCTGGGCAGCATGCCGTTGCCTGCCATCCCGTTCCCACCACCGCCACCACTGTCCTCCTCCATCCCAGGCTGCATCCTGCCAGAAGCTGAGAGCAGCCGTATGTCAGAGTGTGCATTGGCCACTGTGTGGCGTCGGACTCCTCCCACCTTCTCCAGGTAGGATTCCCCCTCCTGCTCCACTAGGGGAGCCAGAGAGGAGGAGTCTGAGGCATGATGATGAGTAACAGTGATCTCTGGTTGTGCCACTCTTAACCTGGAAAGTGGTGCACGGCATTCTAGGGATAGAAGAAGAGGAAAACACCTGTTTGAGTATTTCTCTGCTATTGTTTGAAAGTAATAAAGCCGACTCCTGATGAGTATGCATTGGATAAATGCAATGCAATGTAGTTCACCAGTCCTAATTCAAGAACAATTGTTAAAGGCCCAGTAGTCAAAATTATGTTTATTTCGAGTTTTGTTCTATCATATTGTACAACAGCTGATGAAACTAACAGTGCAAAATATTATTTTTTATAAGTGATATTTCCTGTGCCTTAAATAATTATTCCTGAATTCATCTCCCAGTGTATGGTGGAAAGCAGACTCAACCAGATTTTCCTCTAGGATTTTGCCTATGCTTAGCTCTATTCTATTTCTTTTTCATCTGGAAAAACATTTCAAGCACACCAATAACATGATTCAGCTACTGTACCACTATGCTTGAAAATATGTAGTGGTACTCAATAATGTGTTGTATTGGATTTGCCTCAAACATAACACTTTGTATTCAGGACAGAAAGTGCTTTATCAAATTTCTTTGCAGTATTACTTTAGTGCCTTGTATCAAACAGTATGCATGTTTTGTAATATTTTTTATCCTGTATAAGCTCCAATCTTTTCAATCTGTCAATTAGGTTAGTTTTGTGAAGTATGTACTGTTGTTGTTGATTCACTTAGTCTTGCCATAACAAAGGGGTTGAATACTTATTGACTCAAGACATTTCAGCTTTCATTTTTAATTAATTTGTAAAAATGTCAAAAAACATTATTCCACTTAGACATTATGGGGTATTGTGTGTAGGCCAGTGCCCCCCAAAAATCTCAATTTAAATGTAGGTTGTAACACAACAAAATGTGGAAAAAGTCAAGGGGTGTGAATACTGTAGTTGCTGGCACTGTAGTTGCTGATTGAAAATACAATTTACACAGGACCTTTTAATCAGCATGTTTGCATGGGCGGGATGCATTGGCATTCCATTGTGACATCACCATGCTGTAAATTGGTTAATAGACCAATAACAATAACAGCCAAATAATCAATGAACCTACCAGGTACAACCCCAAATCAGTAAACACGGGCACCCTCATAGATGTCATCCTAACTAATTCGCCCTCCAAATACACCTCTGCTGTTTTCAATCAATATCTCAGCGATCACTGCCTCATTGCCTGCATCCGTAATGGTTCTGCAACCAAACGACCACCCCTCATCACGGTCAAACACTCCCTGAAACACTTCTGCGAGCAGGCCTTTCTAATCGACCTGGCCGGGGTATCCTGGAATGACATTGACCTCATCCCGTCAGTAGATGATGCCTGGCTATTCTTTAAAAGTGCCTTCCTCACTATCTTAAATAAGCATGCCCCTCTCAAAAAATGTAGAACTAGGAATAGATATAGTCCTTGGTTCATGCCAGACCTGTCTGCCCTTGACCAGCACAAAAACATCCTGTGGCGTTCTGCATTAGCATCGAATATGCAACTCTTCAGGGAAGTTAGGAACAAATATACACAGGCAGTTAGAAAAGCTAAGGCAAGCTTTTTCAAACAGAAATTTGCATCCTGTAGTACAAACTCAAAACGTTCTGGGGCATTGTAAAGTCCATGGAGAATAAGAGCACCTCCTCCCAGCTGCCCACTGCTCTGAGGCTAGGAAACATTGTCACCACCGATAAATCCGCTATAATTGAGAATTTCAATAAGCATCTCTACGGCTGGCCATGCTTTCCACATCGCTACCCCTACCCCGGTCAACTGCCCGGCACCCTCCACAGCAACCCGCCAAAGCCCCCATCATTTCTCCTTTACCCAAATCCAGATAGCTGATGTTCTGAAAGAGCTGCAAAATCTGGACCCCTACAAATCAGCCGGGCTAGACAATCTGGACCCTCTCTTTCTAAAATTATCTGCCGAAATTGTTGCAACCCCTATTACTAGCCTGTTCAACCTCTCTTTCGTATCGTCTGAGATTCCCAAAGATTGGAAATCTGCCGTGGTCATCGTCCTCTTCAAAGGGGGTGACACTCTAGACCCAAACTGCTACAGACCTATATCTATCCTACCCTGTCTTTCTAAGGTCTTCGAAAGCCAAGTTAACAAACAGATTACTGACCATTTCGAATCCCACCATACCTTCTCCGCTATACAGTCTGGTTTCAGAGCTGGTCATGGGTGCACCTCAGCCACGCTCAAGGTTCTAAACGACATCATAACCGCCATCGATAAGAGACATTACTGTGCAGCCGTATTCATCGACTGGGCCAAGGCTTTCAACTCTGTCAATCACAACATTCTTATTGGCAGACTCGACAGCCTTGGTTTCTCAAATGATTGCCTCGCCTGGTTTACCCTGATAGAGTTCAGTGTGTCAAATCAGAGGGCCTGTTGTCTGGATCTCTGACAGTCTCTGGGTGTGCCACAGGGTTCAATTCTCGGGCCGACTCTTTTCTGTATACATCAATGATGTTGCTCTTGCTGCGGGTGATTCTCTGATCCACCTCTATGCAGACGACACCATTCTGTATACTTCTGGCCCCTCCTTGGACACTGTTAACTAACCTCCAGACGAGCTTCAATGCCGTACAACTCTCCTTCCGTGGCCTCCAACTGCTCTTAAACGCAAGTAAAACTAAATGCATGCTTTTCAATCGATCGCTGCCCGCACCTGCTCGCCCGTCCAGCATCACTACTCTGGACGGCTCTGACTTAGAATACGTGGACAACTACAGGGTGTCTGGTTAGACTAAACTCTCCTTCCAGACTCACATTAAGCATCTCCAATCCAAAATTAAATCTAGAATCGGCTTCCTATATCGCAACAAAGCATCCTTCACTCATGCCGCCAAACATACCCTCGTAAAACTGACCATCCTACCGATCCTCGACTTCGGTGATGTCATCTATAAAATAGCCTCCAACACTCTACTCAACAAACTGGATGCAGTCTATCACAGTGCCATCCGTTTTGTCACCAAAGCCCCATACACTACCCACCATTGCGACCTGTACGCTCTAGTTGGTTGGCCCTCGCTTCATACTCATCGCCAAACCCACTGGCTACAGGTTATCTACAAGTCTCTGCTAGGTAAAGCCCCGCCTTATCTCAGCTCACTGGTCACCATAGCAGCACCCACACGTAGCACGCGCTACAGCAGGTATATCTCACTGGTCACCCCCAAAGCCAATTCCTCCTTTGGTCGTCTTTCCTTCCAGTTCTCTGCTGCCCATGACTGGAACGAATTGCAAAAATCTCTGAAGCTGGAGACTCACATCTCCCTCACTAGCTTTAAGCACCAGCTGTCAGAGCATTTTACAGATCACTGCACCTGTACTTAGCCTATCTGTAAACAGCCCATCTATCTACCTACCTCATCCCCATACTGGTATTTATTTATTTATTTTGCTCATTTGTACCCCAGTATCTCTACTTGCACATTCATCTGCTGCCGATCTACCATTCCAGTGTTTAATTGCTATATTGTAATTACTTCGCCACCATGGCCTATTTATTTCCTTAAATTACCTCATTTGCACTCACTGTATAAATACTTTGTTTTCTTTTGTTCTACTGTATTATTGACTGTATGTTTTGTTTATTCCATGTGTAACTCTGTGTTGTTGTATGTGTCGAAGTGCGAAGCTTTATCTTGGCCAGGTCGCAGTTGCAAATGAGAACTTGTTCTCAACTAGCCTACCTGGTTAAATAAATAAAGGTGAAAACAGCTGGTTTTCCCTTCCCCATTCAGACCACTCCCAAAAGCAATTTTTGCCCATTTTAATGGAAATCTATTACAGTAAGGTACTTAATTGTTACCCTGAAATTATTTGATATTGATATAAAAACTGCTGCATTGGGCCTTTATTTACTCTGGGATATCTGCATGCTCTAGTTTAGTGCATGATGTCACGACCATCCCAAGCCATTGAATTGATCAGGTTGACTGTAATGGCAATCGTAGAAACAACTACACTGGGGAAGGGGAGTAAAAGTGTAATAAAGAAAGTGTGTGTGCTAGCCAGTTCCAGGCCAGTGGGATAAGAAATGTGATAAAATGCAGATTTGCAGGCTCTGTTGATGTTTTTTATGTGATTTGTCATGCCATAGAAGCCTAGTTAGGGCTTTCAAGGCTTATTTCCCCTCATAGAGCCACGGTAAAGGGATCACACATTCTCCTTCTTATTAAAAAAACTGGTCAAATTGCTGTTAATGCTTCTTTTGAAAACAAGCACTATTTTACTCTTTTATTAACTGTTCATTATTGTTCAAAATACAATATGATTAGAAGAAGAAAAAATAACTTAATCTTACTACAAAAAGTGGGACCAAAGCTTATACTATGTTCTGTTGTGACCCAGGCCACTCACCTACGAAGCAGTTGGTGTTGCTAACGTGGAGGACGTTCCCCAGGTAAGGCGAGATGACTGTCTCGACCAATCCCTCTAGCTGATAGTACTCTTGACTGGGCCCGTTAGACTCATGGATGCCCTGTGGATAGATACAATGACAGAAACATGGACAGATACATCGTGAGTAAGCATGGGATGGTGCTCAACACAGACAGTTGACACAGAGGCCTCACTTTGAACCCTATTGCATTAACTTTATATTACGATGTGAGATAATGTTATGTTCATTCGCCACAGAGCCAGGCTCTGTTTTGCCATGTAGTACTGCCATGTAGTACAACTGACCCAAAGGGGTTTAGAAGCTACATGTACTAACTATTATTATTCTACTATATGTGGTGACAATTGTCAAATAAAGTGTCTACATGTCCAGATTACAATGACTGGTGTAGAAGTAAGCTTACCTGCAGAATCAGCAGCATTTGTGTGATGGCTGGGGGGACTGTGGCAATGGGCAGCAGGTCTTCTAGGGAGAGCTTCAACAGAACCAGGTCTCTGAAGCCCAGTAGAGCCATCTGTCTGACGGTAAGCTCTTGACCCTGCACTCACACAGGAAAAAACACACATAAACGAATGATGTTCATGAGGGATGAAATTAGATGGCAACATTGCAGTAAAGGGCTGGGAGGACTTCAAGATGCCAAATAAATGAAAGAGTATGGCAAAAAGCAGAGGCTGTAATTGAGAGAGGGAAGGAGAGAGAGATTTCTGACCCTACACTGACAGGGGCAGGAGAGGATTGTCCCTATCTGGCTGTGTGCAGTAGAATGAGCAGCCAGTTTCAGAATTAAGCCAGGAGGGCAGGATTAATAACACCCCTACTGTATAAACCAAGTGCCATGGGATTGTACTGATTACTGAGGGTCAGGCAGTCGGTTTAAAGTCTCAGCGAAAGGACGGGCTGTATGTTGGCAGTACCTGAACAGGATAGAATATAGCCTGGAGCGTGGGCAAGATCCCAGTGAAGAACCTGACCCACATCTCAGACAGGATAAGGAGTTGACTGTCACCTGAGGAGAAAGGGAGGGACAAATGAACCACCATTAGATGACACTGTGACAAATGGCACAGATCTAAGTTCTTTCACAGAGCCTTCGTTCCCTGAGTCTGAAAGCATTTATGCTCCACAAGACTGAATCGAGGTGGTCAATCACAAATAAACTCTCTTTACATGAGGCTCAGATCTCACTCTCATTTCTGTGTCCTTATGAGAGGTTTAATAGGGTAAAAACACAAGCGGTTACAGTAGATACCTGTCATCAATCAGATCCAACCGAGGAATGCGTCCCAAGAATAAGACCTTGGGGAAATACCCTGACCATCTCGCTGTGAACAAAGTAGCTTCCTTAAATGTAAATGCAAACTAGCCAAATTGTTTGCAATGTTTCATGGCGCAGATGGTACACTTACCCTCATAAAGTCTAATCTTCTCAAGAATATGTGACAGGCCTTTGGTCAAGAGTTGATTCTAGGACAAATTGTAAGAAAGAAAGAGTAAAATGTTAGAAACGTATGTTTTTAAATTCAAGGAAACAGTAACAGTTTCAAGTTCTCTTACATGGCTGTTACCAATGACTCTATTAACATCTACATGAGAGACATCTGGTGTGCAAATGAAATGCATCTCACATGCCAGTTGGTGTAAGGTTGCTGAAAGGAGGTGTTCATTTGTGTCCTATCCAAAACACGTAGAAAAGGGGATATTTATAACCAACGTTCAGAATGAACAGGTTTCAACCCCTTCAAAAAAATCAGTTCTCTGCTGACTGAATAATTGATCAACAAATGCACAGAAAGGCACTAAGCAAAAGAAAATCTGCTCATTGCATATAGAGGAGCTGGTGGGACAGCCAGTGGAAAATACATAGTGGTTGGTAATGTTCCCTAGTTGTGCCATGATTTGCTCAGTGTTCTGTTACTCATGGGGACACAACGTCACCGCAAAATTTATTGGGAGAGCTCGAAAATTCAAGCCCCTTTGGTGCTGCCATAGAGTTACATTAGAAGTGTCCATCCAAGAAGGCTCAAGGTCATTGGCCACAGAAAAAATAAATCAAATCATGTTATATCTCCCGTACCTTTGATTGGACTGATGTCAACATCATACTTTCAAAATCTTAGCTAGCAAGCTAGCAGTCATCATCATGAATGAAGTCGACAATCTACTGGCAAATCCTTTTCAATCCTTGCCATGTGAAGAGAAATTATGAAGATAATTTATAGATTAAACATATTTGTGCTCATCGGCCATTGGACATAAACATTACAGAACACATTGAAATTGCAAGTTCAACAATGAGTGGTTTGGAAGGAATCAGTGGCTAACTGCAAGCATTGCAAAGCAATCACTAGCATGCTATTCAGTGGACTGGGTGTGTGGTCCAAGTCTGGGTTTAAGGATCTCTTTTCCAAGCTTAAAAGGATAAACATTCAACATTTGCAATGCTGTCAATCCAGCATGGCTTCTGCAGCGTTCAAAACAATGGGAAATCTCAGACTTCAGTGAGTTCAAGACAACTGTGACCTCGGAAAAAAAAACTAGCTCTGACTGGGAAAATACGTTTTGAATGGTCTTCCAACTCGGAATTCAGAGTCGGGAACTCAAGCCTCTTTCTAGAGCTTTGAACTGAAGATCACTGACGTCATGATTCAACATTTACAGAGTTCCCAGTTGTCTTGAAAGCACCATAAATCCAGAGAATGCCAGACTTTGATGACAAAGTTTGATGACAAAATTTGCCCACGAAGGTCCGCCACGCCACTTCCTGTTCAAGTGAGCACAGCACAACAAGTTGAGTCAAAAAATGTATTGTATGCTGCTTCAGAAATTATGTAATATGCCAAGGAGATATGTATACTGTAGCTAAGAAAATAATACTGAGTTGTTGTGTTGTAATTTGAAATACTTGCTACACCAGAAGTTAATGGTTATATGTAGGAGGAATGTTTATGGTGGGGTCAATTGAGGGCGGATAAGAGCCATGGGCCTGGGAAGTTACTAAGTAAGGGAAAAAGCAATCACATGGTTGTGGTCACTGATAACGGTGGAGAGCTGTGTTTTAGTGAGGAATGGGGGCCGAGGTCAGGTCAGGTCACATGAAGGGAGAAGGAACAGTTTACTACCCACATCACTTAACTTCCTGCCTAGCAACAAAGATGTAGGGTTTAGAAAAAAGGAGGAGACTCCGCCTAAAGGGAAGTTTAAATACTTGTGCTGTTGGAACCATGTCTTTGTCGCTGTTTGACCCGTTGGGTGAATAAACTTTGTTTGAGCTTTGACTAGTTGTCTGTTAGGTTCTGACAAACAGAGTGAAAAACTAACAAAGTTTGTTGTGTAGTAAGCCATTACTTGCCCATGTGCCTCACCCTAATAATTTGTTCCCTTTTCCCCCTCATAATATAGCCTACTGTTCTGACTTGGTGGTGCATGTAGCCTATAGCCTGTTTTAAAGAAATGTAATCATTGAATATTGTAAAAGCTTTCATTGTCTGCATATGCGCCCCCCTTATTTATCCTATGGTTCTGACTTGGTGTACAGTGAGAATACCGTAAGAATGGCCCATGTTCTGAATTCTATCGCTGTACATTTCAAAAGTGTTTAACAAATAGTTATATTGACTACGTCCGTCCTAGTTCGCTCGTTAATGTCTTAATCGAAATTAAGGATTGCCTCTCATCCACTCGTTGTCCCAGTATGCCATAATTTGTACATCTCAATTGTCAGTATAAACCACATATGTTTAAGCAAGTCAGCCATATCAGCTATGTTTTTTTAAAAGGCAGTAAATGAGGCTGAATGAACTGTTTCTCTGCCAGACAAAGCTCCATTGATAGCAGTGATAAGGTGTTGGGACTGCTGTTGGGACTCCGTTGTTGAGACAGCTTTAAGTAGACCCTAACAGTTTGTGGGCACCGTTTGTAACTGTTATAGTGCACTTCATGTATTGTTTAGTGTTGTGTTGTGTAGTGTAGTGGTTTTGCTGGCATGCATCTCCATTTTTGGGGGGAGTTTGCCCCACCTAGATTTACATGCTAAAATCGCCACTGGCTCAACTGCCATTTCAGGACAAATAATTAAGACAGCAATCTAAATTTAGTTTATTAAAACACCAAAACACCTTTCACTTCAATTTAAAAATAAATAAATATATGAATTACTTCATTATTATTACTACATTTGACACATGTATATGATTTTCCAGGTACCTTGACTCTTGTCAACTCACCCAGACTGTTTTTAAATTGTTCTTGAGGCATTTTCCTAAAACACCTTACAAACACATTTGACTGGAAAGTTTGTAAAAGGTCTTTTGGAATGAATGGGGCAAAAATCCTTACAAATCTGATATGGCTATTAAATACACTACATATGTGCATTATATTAATAAACTACTCCTTTGATAATTTTGGATGGTGAATCTACAGTACATGCAAGGGGAAAGGGCATACCTGGAAGTACTCTGTGATGAACGAGCCCAACTCGGTCTTGAGGAGCCATCTAAAAGGACACAGAACAATGGGACACTAGCTAATAACGTGAAAGAAAAACATATATTTAAAACACACTTTATAAAAATATTGACATACAGTGGTGCCCTAAATCAAAGGTAGTGTAAACATTTTGATGTCTCCTTTCCTTTATGTCGATTCCACTAAGGCCTTATCTGTCACAGCCTTACGGGTTACAAGAACAAAACAAGGAGAACCGTGTCCCCAAAGCTTCCTGCAGTGTGCGGTGAAGTCACAAAGCTCTTACAGAGTACGTCTATCTAGACTGTCAATTCAACCTTACCTGATGCTCTCATTGAGGGTGTAAAGCTCATTCGCTTGCAACCCTCCACCCTGGAACACTTTGATCACGGCTGTTTGGACGCTAAGGGAAAGAAACACAGGGTCAGGTCAGAGCTCATAGGTCAGAGGGCATAGGTGAGGGAGCCTCAACTGCCTGGCAAATGGGAAGCTCTGGCTGAGATCAACAGGACAGTATTTAAACTTTTCTGAAAGATGGCTGATTGTGATAGATAGTGATTAGGTTGCCTCATTTTGTCTAATAAGTCAATCATACAGTGAGTATACCAAACATTCGGGAACACCTTCCTAATATTGAGTTGCATCCCTATGCCCTTAGAAAAGTCTCAAGTCGTCGGAGCATGGACTCTACAAGGTGTCAAAAGTGTTCCACAGGGGTAATGGCCTATGTTGACTCCAATACTTCCCACAGTTGTGTCAAGTTGGCTGGATGTACTTTGGGTGGTGGACCATTCTTGATACACATGGGAAACCTTTGAGCGTGAAAAACCCAGCAGAGTTGCAGTTCTTGACACAAACTGGTGCGCATGGCACCTCCTACCATACCCTGTTCAAAGGCACTTAAATATTATGTCTTGCCTAGGGTTGCAAAGGGTCGGAAACTTTCTGGTATATTTCCAGAATTATTCCATGGGAAGTTAAGCCCGGGAATTTGGGGAATTTTGCTTAAATTCATTTTAAAAAATCATTAGCTTATTACAGTGAACCATTTTTGTGGGATACACAAGGCAATTCTAGGTCTTGTGGCATATTTTGGTTAAACTACCCCCAATTCAATGGAATTGCAAACCTCTGCATGCACAGTGCATTCTTCCATTATATGTGCAGTGCACTCTTCCATCTAATGTACAGCTGATTCTCAAGATCTTGCACACTAATGATGCTATTGACATGCTATTGACACTGCCTGAACCAAGGACTACACACTTTCTGGTAAGTTTTGATTACAATACTGGGTGGGGTGAATATATTTTATATGACATACATTATTTTTTGTTAACTTGTAAACAGTAGCCTACAGAAAAGTGTGTTTAAATCATTTATAACTTGTTTATAATTTATGCTAGTTAGTTTTTGCTACCATGTGGCTTTAGCTTGCTTGAGCCTGCTATCTGAGGAGTGTTAGTTCACCTGTTTCCATACATGTTTCATTTAAAAACATGTATCTTACAAAGGAGTTGTTTAATCTAACTGCTTAACAATTCATCTGTACATGGAATTGTATTAGTTTATTTTAACTCATTTTTTCAAATCTTTACAGGAATATTCCACAAGCACTATCTGATGTGTGGAGACATTTCACTGCAGCTAATGTGGAAGGAAAATGTCACGACTTCTACCGAAGGTAACTCCTCTCCCTGTTCGGGTGGCACTCGGCGTCGCCGGTTTACTAGCCGCCACCGATCCCTTTTTTCTTTTCTTTTCTGTTTGTTTTGTCTGTGATTCTTTTCACACCTGGTTTCATTTGCATTTATTTCTGTGTGTATATAGGGTACCTGTTGCCTGCCTTAGTTCGTGCGAGATTAGACTTGTTTGTATTGCGCTGGATTGTATTTTGATGTTTGTTGTTTTCACGGTTACACACGTGTATGTAAAGTGTCAGAACTGTGTTTGTTCCTCCTTGTTTGGGAACACACACCAAAGCACGCAACAGGCTAACCAATACAAGGGTTGAAAAATTGGGGGCCACCCGGGAAAATGTGAGGCTTTTTGAGCCGGACAACGAGCCATCCTCAACAAGGTTGAAAAGTGACAGTGAAGATGAGGCCTCAGAGTCAGATGTTCAAGGGGTGGACATTGAGGAGATCTAGGGAGAAGACATGGAAGACAAACAAAGCTTTAGTTTCTGGACTATCATTTTACAGATGTATGTTGAAAATGTTTTTGGGAGATGTGATGGATCATTGGGGATCATTCAATACTCCCTTTATTTTGTTGTTCAGTGAAATCATCCCATGTGAAGAGTCAACTCGTTTAATTAAAGTTAAATTTGTAACTAAATAGTTTTTAAAAATGTCTATTGGAGAAATTTTATGATTTGCAATTATGTCTACTTATGATAAGGTAAAATGTTTATGTTTCTGTCTCCATATGATAAGGTAAATATATCCAATGCAAAAAACATCTACATTTAAATGGTAATAATAGTAATTTGCATTTATTTTTGTTAATTCCCATGGAAAGTTTCCACCTCTGAATATTACCTAAAATGTGCAACCCTAGTCTTGCCCATTCACCCTCTGAAGGGTACATATACACAATCCATGTCTCAAATGTCTCAAGGTTTAAAAATCCTTCTTTAACCTGTCTCCTCCCCTTCATCTACACCGATTGAAGTGGATTTAACAAGTGACATCAATAAGGGATCATATCTTTCCCCTGTATTCACCTGTTCTGTCTATGTCATGGAAAGAACAGGTGTCCTTAATGTTATGTATACTCAGTGTATGTCTTGAGCCATGTTAATTACAAAAACAATTTTTAAACTTGTTTTGATAACAACCCACCGTGGACAATTAGTGCCCTGCAACATTTTCTGAATATGAATTCTCCAATGTAGGAAAAGAGGTGTGAAGTATGATGCATTTTGCAACAGGGAGGCATGGACATACTGTAAACAGTGAAAACCAGAGATCCATTTAAAGCCCCTCTGCAGATATTGTCATAACATGACACAACATATTGTCATAACATGGCCTTGGGGGTTTTCATAAACCTTTTCATTGTGTAGCAAAGCTGTGTAAAGGTACTGTCCAGAATCAACCCCTAGCCCATACCCCCTGGGCACTTTTGTAGAGCTGAAGGAATTAGAAAGGAAAATAGGGCTTGTGAAAACTTGGCATTGGCCTTTTGTCCTAGTTTAGGGACGGTCCGCTATCAGATCAAAACAGTGCAGCGTACCATTGTGACTTCGGCCCTTTGCTGTGGAGGACTGTGCCGTTCAAGTGGTGGCGGCGGCCGGTGACCATGTGACCAAGGACACAAACTCCACACCTATGGAAAGACCCCCTGCTTTCGGTGGACAAAGAGCACGCCAAGCGCCTCAGTGGCACCTCTGGGGTTTAGTGGAAGGGACCTCTTAGCAGCCGAAGCACCCGCTGCCCCATCCGCTTCCCACAAAACATCCTGTCAAATGCTCTATTCACTTCCTGAGAGAAGGGGGAGAGCTGTCTGACACATTTCCATACAGAAATAAAGGGTTAGCTTCTGTTTCCGTAGTGAATATGTTCAAAACCGCCAGCTCAACAGTACTATCCACACTTTTTGCAGATAAAGAGTGATTGGGTGGTCAGAGAGGAAAGAGACCATCGCAGGTCTTCCTGCTCCAACCCGGACACTTACTAATATACAAAAACCCACATCCTCTAAAAACTTCCTGGTGGGATTACAACATTATTTATCCTGTAATTTCCTATCATGTTCTCTTTGGACATTTTAGGGAAATAAAGTGAGGCACAAAGAAATATGATATGTATCAAATCTAGTTGCTTCCCATTTGAAAGCAAACCAAAGTCAGTTCAGTATCTAATGACTGATATAGACCCTCTGTCAGAGATGAATGAAAAGAGAAACGTGTTTCACACACTCAAACACACACATTTAAAAGCAGTGTTGGATGTGGTTCACACAGATGAGGAGGCCCACCCACCTATTCCAGACGCTGGTGTTGGACAGCTGCTGGCCGACCGAGCTGGCGTGGAAGCAGGCGAGGTCCGTCAGCACGGGCGAGCTCATGAAGCGAGCGCGGGGCCGCCGAAAAGATCCCATCATGCACCAGGCCTGCAGAAAACAAAAGTCAGTGGTTAATAATGGCTATTCAATTGGGTGCAACTAAAAGTTCATGACATTGCCGATTAAAAAATAAATAAATGATCCTGCAGTATAGAAGTCTGTGTATGGGCTATTCAGTGCATTTCTGCCTCCAATGCTAAAGCCGTTCATTCTACTGAATAGACCGCATGGAAGAAAGGAAGACTTGGTGTGACATTGTGAAAGTTTCAGAATCAACAGCCACTGGCGTAGACGAAGACTGAAACCAAAATACTTTGGCTACAACACTCACACAAAATGTGTTTGTGTGTACAGTAAACCACTACAGTAAGCGAGTAAGTTCACTAAGCGAAACTGTGTCTGAGGGGGAAGACAGACACTCGCTCTCACAGCAGGTATGCATGCTTATGTTGTCTCAATACGAGAGAGCCTGTATCATTCCGAAAGCAGAGAGGTGGTGAACCCCCGCTGTGCAGTCATGTCAACTTCCTCTCGTCCATTAGCTTCCTGCCTTACTGCTCTAATCCAAACCTCAGTACTGTTTACAGCACAAACTGTGCCCTAATGAAAGGGCCAACCGCCAAAAGCCTGGGTTGGTTAGGTAAGAGAAGAGTGGCTAAGCTAGGCTACACTAGGATATAATAAGAGCCTGAGAACAGCATGGGATTTGGCGTCCCGCACAGATATATGGATAGCTTGTGAGCCAGGCCCCAAAAATAACACTGTGTCGAGAACTTGGTAAACTAAAATGAGATAAGGGACAAGGTGACAGGAGGTGGGCCATCGCACAGCTTTTAGTCTCAAGTCACCCACTGACAGAGAGAGCAGGAAGCCCACATGAAGGGGAAGGGAGGGTGGTGAATGCCACCAAATGTTATAAACAACGCACATGCGCTCTTTCCCACGCATTGAAAAGGCACTCATGCACAAGCTGGCCTGGTACATAAACAATCACACACAGACTTGCACAAACACAAGCTAGCAAACACCTACGGTACACACTTGAGACATGCACACACAAGCTGGTGAAGACACACACCGCCGCCCCGCCTGTACCCACCACGTCACCCCATCCCACACACATCTGGGTGTCAGAAAGTATCCCTACCTCCCCAATCTACTCTGTAGAATGAGAGCAGATGCAACAGCACCAACCACTCATTTAAAGAGGCGCAATGCCTAATATTCAAGATATGTGGGCCAACTCTTGCTTGCGAGAAAGAATTGGTTGAGATTTACAAATGTGTTATGACCAGCTCAGTTGGGCCTGTCTGTGTACAAATGAATGAATGAAAGAGAGAGAGAGAGTAGTGACTTATGTACATGTGTGCGTGTGCCCTCATCAAGTGCAGATCCTAAATTAGAAAGAACATCGAAAAGCTGTAAATGAAAGATTATTCTGCACCTCCTTTTTTTTCTCTCGCCTTCGTGCTCTGCTCTGCGTCCCCTCTAATGCTGTCCCTTTGTGCACTCCACTGAGGGTAGCCTGGCAACGCTAAATAAGTATTTAGCAATCACCTCTCTCTCTGTTCTCTGTTTGGCAGACCAGATGAAAATAAACAATAGCATGCTTGTGTGCACCCACCCCGGGTGCTTCCATTTGCCCTGATCCAAGAAGAAATCAGAGTGAGGGTTTGTGGGGCACTCTGCAACATGAGGGCTGGACTATTAGCCACCTGGGTCGCCCTAATTGAGACTAGGGTAGTGGGCACTATGAATGTATACTTTCAAAATGCATCCATAAACAAGTATATATTTTTTAAACCTGCATATTTAGTTCAAAGAAATTCATGTTAGCTTGGCAATATTAACTAGGGAAATTGTGTCACTTCTCTGCGTTCAGTGCAAGCAGAGTCAGGGTATATGCAGCAGTTTGGGCCACCTGGCTCATTGCGAACTGTGTGAAGACAATTTCTTCCAAACAAAGACCGTAATTAATTTGCCCGAATTTTACATAATTATGACGTAACATTGAAGGTTGTGTAATGTAACAACAATATTCAGACTTAAGGTTGCCACCCGTTCGATAAAATACAGAGCGGTTCGGTATTTCACTGAAAGACTAAACGTTTTGTTTTCGAAATTATAGTTTCCTGATTTTACCATATTAATGACCTAAGGCTCGTATTTCTGTGTGTTATTATATTATAATTAAGTCTATGATTTGATAGAGCAGTCTGACTGAGCGGTGGTAGCCAGCAGCAGGCTCGTAAGCATTCATTCAAACAGCACTTTACTGCATTTGCCAGCAGCTCTTAGCAATGCTTGAAGCACAGCACTGTTTATGACTTCAAGCCTATCAACTCCCGAGATTAAGCTGGCAATACTATAGTCCCTATAAGATCATCCAATAGTCAAAGGTATATGAAATACAAATGGTATAGAGATAAATAGTCCTATAAAATCTACAACCTAAAACTTCTTATCTGGGAATATTGAAGACTCATGCTAAAAGGAACCACCAGCTTTCATATGTTCTCATGTTCTGAGCAAGGAACTTAAACGTTAGCTTTTTTACATGGCACATATTGCACTTTTACTTTCTTCTCCAACACTGTGTTTTTGCATTATCTAAACCAAATTGAACATGTTTTGACATTTATTTGAGACTAAATTGATTTTATTTATGTATTATATTAAGATAAAATAAGTGTTCATTGTTCATTCAGTATTGTTGTAATTGTCATATACATACACACACACACACATACATATATACATATATATAAATAAATTAAAAATCGGCCCATTAATCGGTATCGGCTTTTTTTCGTCCTCCAATAATCGGTGTCGGTGGTGAAAAATCATAATCGGTCGACCTCTAGCTAACATACTAAGTACACTGAACAAAAATATAAATGCAACTTGCAACAATTTTCCTGAGTTACGGTTCATATAAGGAAATTTGTCAATTGAAATAAATTCATTAGGCCCAAATCTATGGATTTCACGACTGGGCAATTTGTGCACACAATTTGAGCCATGGGAGGGCATGGTTACACGTGGTCTGCGTTTGTGAGGCCGGTTGAACGTACTGCCAAATTCTCTAAAATTACGTTGGAGGTGGCTTATGGTGGAGAAATTAATATTAAATTAATTTCAGTCTTGCTGTCAGTATGCCATTTGCACACTCTTTCAAAAGGAGGAGACATCTGTGGCATTGTATTATGTGGCATAACTGCACATTTTAGAGTGGGCTTTTATTGTACCCAGCACAAGGAGAACCTGTGTAATGATCATGTTGTTTAATCAGCTTCTTGATATGCCACACCTGTCAGGTGGAAAGGAAAATTTCTTACAAACAGGGATGTAATGATATTTGTGCACACAATTTGAGAGAAATACGTTTTTTATGCATATGGAAAATGTATGTGATCTTTTACTACAGTTCATGAAACATGGGACCAACATTTTACATTTATATTTTTCTTCAGTATAGTTGCAAAGTAGCTAAAAAGTAGTAAGTAGCTCCAAAGTTGTTAATAAGCTAAAATACTAAAGTTGTCCGTGATGAGATTCGAACACGCAACCTTTGGGTTGCTAAATATTAGCTATTTAAAAAAAAAAAAACAAACATAGCATATTTTAGTAATTTGGTTGTCCGGGATTTACATTTACTATGTCACTATTAGTCTATGAGAACAGGCTGAACCACCAAGGAGTAACGGGCAGCATGCTCAGTCCTGCAAAATTCAGTTTGGAGATGTTATTCAATGGTTTGAGTTCATTTTCTACATATGTATGCAGTTTTTTACTGCCGTCTAGACGTTCACTGACACTGACACACACTCATTTGGGAAGAAACTTCAAGATGGCAAATCAGAATCTCGAGAAGGTGAAAGGCAGAAAACATATTAGATGTGTGACTGTCAACGTGAATATTTATCTTTAGAAGTAGGCTGGGCTAATTTGAATACATTTTGTAAACAAACATATTTTAAAGCGTATCTTACCTTTTACAAGCTCACTTCAACTACTCTTCAATTGCCGTGTGTCTTGCGCACAGCGGCGTCCTTGTGGCGACAATTTCAAATTCGTGTATAAAGCATGTGTAGCCTATACCTCTTTGAACTAGCGAATTATGAAATTCAACCAATTGAAAGGTCCTTGGGTTTTAGTCTCGTCGTCTAATAATTCAGCCCATAAAGAGTTGCATTAGCTTGAAGGCTATTTGCTACATCTGCTACTTTCTACTGCGAAGTACCGGACGACGCTCGCGTTTACAAGTGTGACTTTCATCAATACACATCTATAGAGTTCGTTCATTCTCTGGTGGTGCCTGCCCCTCCTCCCCGACACCGATTGTTACGGAATACTTAACCGTTTCAATATTCATGAAGTGATCACCACTCTCTGTAGGCGGAAGCATTTTAACGGTTCATTATAGCCTATAATACAGTTATGTGAGTTGTCGCAGAATTGATAGGGAGTTTTTAGGAAATGTTCGTCTTTAATACAATATTGACTTTCACTAAATTCAACAATAAAAGCATAGGCCTAGATGCTTCACAATAGCTGTGTTGGAACTATTGCACACTGTATACTATTTTGTTCCTAACTACTAGCATTGTAATATGTATAATATATTATATCAAATTATACTATTCATTACACAAGCCAACTGCAGACTTCGTCTAGGATTAATGAAGTCAGGTACTGACTTGTCACACATTTAGTGTGAAGAAATTAAATTTTGCCTACCAATATAATTTCAATGTATAGTCCTACAAACCCACAGTTCTAAACCCTCTACTATCACCATACATGTTGATGCAACTAGGCCTGCACATATCGTATTTTTTCAATCCATTATTATTGTGCAATCCTAAAAGGTAAACATTTAAACTTCAAAGTGTTGTGATTTTGATAAGAGTAAAATGAAACCGGGTGATATAAAATCAATCCATTTTTCCACCCTGACCAAACAATAAATCCCTTGATTCTCTCAAAATAACCTTCTACCTGACAGCTACTTGACAGTTTAACATGTAAACGTGAAGTTCGAGACTCATGAACGTGCTCAAGAAAGTCAAAAACCCCACTGAGGGAATCATCATGTTGATTGTCAATCAAGAAAAAGGATCAGGCTAAAATGAATTGGACAGTGCTGATCCTTTATAATCACTTAAGCAAGAGCCTTATTTGGTCTACAGAGGGTCAAACCAGTGCCACATTTTAATAGTTAAGGTAGAGCACAAAAATGGTCAACACAACATCAAATCAAATTTTATACAGCGGACTGTACCGACCTCAGCATCCTCCAGGATGCTCTCAATGGTGCAGCTGTATAACCTTTTGAGGATCTGAGGTCGGTAGTCATTTTGGCAGGTTAGCTTAGTGTTCTTGGACCTTTTGCAGAATATCAGTCTGTCCCTAATGTTTTTCCTGGAGAGAAGTGGCTTCTTTGCTGCCCTTCTTGACACCAGGCCATCCTCCAAAAGTCTTTGCCTCACTGTGCGTGCAGATGCACTCACACCTGCCTGCTGCCATTCCTGAGCAAGCTCTGTACTGGTGGTGCCCCGATCCCGCAGCTGAATCAACTTTAGGAGACGGTCCTGGCGCTTGCTGGACTTTCTTGGGCGCCTGAAGCATTCTTCACAACAATTGAACCGCTCTCCTTGAAGTTCTTGATGATCCGATAAATGGTTGATTTAGGTGCAATCTTAATGGCAGCAATATCTTTGCCAATATCCATGCCTGTGAAGCCCTTTTTGTGCAAGCAATGATGACGGCACGTGTTTCCTTGCAGTTAACCATGATTGACAGAGGAAGAACAATGATTCCAAGAACCACCCTCCTTTTGAAGCTTCCAGTCTGTTATTCGAACTCAATCAGCATGACAGAGTGATCTCCAGCCTTGTCCTCATCAACACTCACATCTGTGTTAATGAGAGAATCACTGACAGGATGTCAGCTGGTCCTTTTGTGGCAGGGTTGAAATGCAGTGGAAATGTTTTTTGGGGATTCAGTTCATTTGCATGGCAAAGAGGGACTTTGGTGCTCCAGTACCACTTGCTGTGCGGTAACCGAGAGAACAGTCTATGACTAGGGTGGCTGGAGTCTTCGACAATTTTTAGGGCCTTCCTCTGACACCGCCTGGTATAGAGGTCCTGGATGGCAGGAAGTTTGGCCCCAGTGATGTACTGGGCCGTACGCACTACCCTCTGTAGTGCCTTGCAGTCGGTGGCCGAGCAGTTGCCATACCAGGCAGTGATGCAACCCTCCAGGATGCTCTCAATGGTGCAGCTGTATAACCTTTTGAGGATCTGAGGTCGGTAGTCATTTTGGCAGGTTAGCTTAGTGTTCTTGGACACAGGGACTATGGTGGTTTTCTTGAAACATGTTGTTATTACAGACTCAGACAGGGCGAGGTTGAAAATGCCAGTGAAGACACTTGCCAATTGGTCAGCGCATGCTCGGAGTACACACCCTGGTAATCTGTCTGGTCTTCTGAATATTGACCTGTTTAAAGGTCCTACTCACAATCGGCTGCAGAGACTGTGATCACACAGTCGTCCGGAACAGCTGATGCTCTCATGCATGTTTCAGTGTTACTTGCATTGAAGAGGGCATAGAAGTAATTTAGCTCGTCTGGTAGGCTCGTGTCACTGGGCAGTTCTAGGTTGTGCTTCCCTTTGTAGTCTGTAATAGTTTGCAAGCCCGGTCACATCCGACAATGTAGTGTAGCAGTGTAGTACGATTCAATCTTAGTCCTGTGTTGACGCTTTGCCTGTTTGATGGTTCATTGGAGGGCATAGCGGGATTTCTTATAAGCTTCTGGGTTAGAGTCCCGTTCCTTGAAAGCGGCAGCTCTACCCTTTAGATCTGTGCGGATATTGCCTGTAATCCATGGCTTCTGGTTGGGATATGTACATACAGTCACTGTGGGGACGACGTCATCGCTGCACTTATTGATGAAGCCAGTGACTGATGTGGTGTACTCCTCAATGCCATCGGAAGAATCCCTGAACATATTCCAGTCTGTGCTAACAAAACAGTCCCGTTGCTTAGCATCTGCTTCATCTGACCACTTTTTTATTGACCAAGTGACATAGGCCTAATGCCTGCACTCTGTTCACTAAAATGTTTTGACCTAAAAAATATTCCGACCTACCACCCTTCAAACACATATCCCAACCAACCAAAATGTTTTTAATTGCAAGATACTGTATCTGTCACGTGTGCTCCCTCTCTGGCCTCTAGGTCACCAGGCTGCTCGATAAGACGCACACCTGTCACCATCGTTACGCGCATTAGCGCATAATGACACTCACCAGGACTCCATCACTTCCTTGATTACCTGCCTAATATATGTCACTCCCCTTGGTTCCTTCCCCAGGCATCATTGTTTCTTTTCTTGTGTATCGGCGTGCTGCCATGTGCTAGTGTCGTGTTCTTGGTTTTGTTATTTTATTAAAACGTTTCACCTGCACCTGCTTCCGACTCACCGCCCAGTCATTGCAGTATCTAAGACTTTATACACTTTTCCCAAATGTATCATATCTGTAGTAATTTTCTAATTATTTATCTGTATAAGAAACAAAACATAATTTCAATAGATATCCTTACATGGTATGTTATATACATCCTCCTGTGTCTGATCGAAAATGGGCTAAATCCGACTCATGAAAGGTCCAGCTGCCAAATAATTTGACCTGTTCAGATGCCGAAAATCATTGTGCTTCTTCACATGAAGGTGACATATCTGAGCATACATTTGCACCATATTCAATAGTAGGCTATACAAGGCACGGAAAGGAAAACATTGTCTTATTTAATCCAAGTTGCTATTTCCAAAGCACATCTCTGCAATTTCTGTTTTAAAAATTCAGAATAGCAAATCCAGAGCTCCAATCACAATACGTTTTCTGTAAAGATGCTAACATAGGCCAATCCTGGTAAAAAAAAAAGTATTTTATTTCATTAACAGAACATAAAAGTTGCACACCCTCAATATCCCTGCCTGTCCTGTTTGTTAGGCTGGATGGGTGTTGATTGGCTCTTTAGCGGCGGTCCCTCGCAGTCCAGACCCAACGTAGTCTGTGAGCCGCTCCAAACTGTCAATGCATGAATTAAGAATAAAAAAGTGTAGATATTGCAAGAAAATATTGTAATTTCACCTAACCAATACCACAAGGTACCCACTCTAACTGCTTCATTCATGATGAGGAAACTGAAACAAGCTAGCTAGCTAGCTAGATAGATAGCTAGCTAACTTGCAACTTGGCTATCTTATATCAAGGAGTAATTCAAAACACGCCTAAACTTTTTAAAACTATTTCATATTGAGCATGTGCTGAAAACATATCAAGATCTGGATTTGGACCTCAGCCAAGAGAAGCATTTCTGGAATCAATAGTGCTTATCTTGAATGTACTGAGAAAACACAGATATTGTCACATCCTGACCTTAGTTCCTTTTTCTCTATTTTAGGTTGGTCAGGGCGTGAGTTGGGGTGGGCATTCTATGTTTTGTTCTTGTGTTTATATTTCTATGTGTTTTGTCTGGTATGGTTCCCAATCAGAAGCAGCTGTCAATCGTTGTCTCTGATTGAGAACCATACTTAGGTAGCCTATTTTCCCACTTTTGAGTTGTGGGTGGTTATTTTCCGTTTCAGTGTTTTCACCATACAGGACTGTTTCGGTTTTCCTTTATTCTCTTGTTCTTTGTTTTCTGTGTTCAGTGTAATAAATATGACGAACACTTACCACGCTGCATATTGGTCCAATATTTCATACTCCTCCTCAGACGAAGAGGAGAATCGTTACATATATGCAATGAATACAGTCAGTATTTGTCAACGTGAAGAGAGAAAATAGGATGTCGCATATCTCAAGTCCATATCCAGCCATAGGAAATGTCTATGTGTGATATTCGGAATAATCCCAATTGAAATCAAATAATGGCAGGGGAAAAATGTCCACGTTAGCTACCCCCTGCGAAACTGTGATACAGCTGCCCAGTGGGAAGCACCCATAGAGAATGATAGAGGCCTCTAGTTGCCAAAAGTCAATTTTTGCATGGGCAGCTCTATTGACAGCTTCCACCACGCTTCCATGCTGTCACAGACGCTATAATGGCACAGACACCTACAGCACCCGATGTCACAGGAACACCAAAAAGAACAACAACCACCAGAGCCACTGCCTGTTTACCCCGCTATCATCCAGAAGGCGAGATCAGTACAGGTGCATCAAAGCTGGGACAGATACTGAAAAAATACATTATTTCTCAAGGCCATCAGACTGTTAAATAGACATCACTAGCACATTACAGGCTGCCCTATATACATAGACTTGAAATCACTGGCCACTTTAATAAATGGAACACTAGTCACTTTAATAACGTCCATATTTTCATTTATTCATTTCATTTGAATGATCGGCTATGAAAAGCCAACTGACATTTACTCCTGAGGTGCTGTGGCACCCTCGACATCCACTGTGATTAGTATTATTTGACCCTGTTGGTCACCTATGAACATTTGAACATCTTGGCCATGTTCTGTTATAATCTCCACCCGGCACAGCCAGAAGAGGACTTGCCACCCCTCAGAGCCTGGTTCCTCTCTAGGTTTCTTCCTAGGTTCTGGCCTTCCTAGCCATCGTGCTTCTACACCTGCATTGCTTGCTATTTGGTGTTTTAGGCTGGTTTTTGTACAGCACTTTGAGATATCAAATGTGTAAGGGCCGAGATGACCGAGACGATGATGGCTAAGCCGAGTTCGGGGTCAAGTTCATGCCCCCAGTCATGCGGTTATAGCATTTCTCACGGTTTACTCACGATTTATGTGTAGTTTATCTCGGATTGGAACAGAAGTTACCTAAGGCAACTTCCTTTTCTCGGATGCCGGTACCTCGGTTAGGACCGAGAGGCAGTAAGCGGAGAGAGACTTGGGGCTGTGGTCGGAACAGGTGAAACTAGCATCCCAACAGGGGGAGACTTCTGGTTACATATATGGCCCAAGTTCGGATGGCCCAAGTTCGGATGACGACTTGGGGTGCATTTCAAACTCAAAGTAGACAGCATTTGGCCCTAAACCCTCAGCCCTTGAATGACGTTTCACATCGTCACATTCGATTGTACCTTAAATGTCCCTTGCCCAAGCGGGGGAGAGTGATGATCGGAGAGGAATCATCCTTAGTGGAAATCTTGAAGTTGAGCTTAAAAACAACCAACCTAAAGCTATTAATGTACCTAGGAAGCTAACGTATCTATGCAGCACTCCTCTCAGGTAGCTAGCTACAGTTACCCATAGCTGGCTAGCTAGTTTTATAATTTGGTCATTTATTCCAATAAACTTCAGAATACCCAAAAATATGTTTAGAATCTAGCTACGTTTTATAGGCTCCTCATTACAAGACTAAGCCAATTTGTCCATGCTTAAACCAATGTTTAAATCTTTTTTTAGCAACCTAGCTCCATACTTTTTCCTGACATGCTGAAAATGCAGCATTGTTGTTGATTAAATTTGGCACTTCGCAGCCAGCAGAGTTTGACATATGACTGCAGTTTGTATTGAATTGTGGGTCATATCAACCCCGCAAGTCAAAGTTGTTCACTCGCTCCCTCAAGCTAATTCGAGGGGGTGTCACGATCGTTAGAATAACTGGACCAAAGCGCAGCGTGATCTGGGTTCCACATCTTTTATTTCTAAGTGAAACTCACAGCAAAACAAAAACATTGAATCTCAAAACGAAACGTGAAGCTAACAATGGCGCTAACAGGCAACTGGCTGCCTAAATATGATCCCCAATCAGAGACTACGACAAACTGATTGGGAACTATACCTGGCCAATATAGAAACATAATCCCCTAGATGACCCACCCTATTCACACCCCGACCTAACCAACACAGAGAATATAAAAACTCTCTATGGTCAGGGCGTGACAGTACCCCCACCCCCGCAAAACCTGAATCAATAGGGGAGGATCCGGGTAGGCATCTACTGTCGGGGGCGGCTCCGGTGCGGGGCGAACCTGATACGTTATCCTCAATGGCGGCTCTGGTGCGGAGATCGTCGCCGGATGCTCCGGACCGTGGATCGTCGCCGGAGGCACCACACCGTAGATCGTCGCCGGGGACTCCGAACCGTAGATCGCCGCCGGGGACTCCGAACCGTAGATCGCCGCCGGGGACTCCGAACCGTAGATCGCTGCCGGGGACTCCGGACCGTAGATCGTCGCCGGATGCTCCGGACTGGGAACCCTCACAGGAGGCTCTGGACTGCAGACCGTCGCTGGAGGCTCCGGACCGCAGACCGTCGCTGGAAGCTCCGGACCGCAGACCATCGCTGGAGGCTCCGGACCGCAGACCGTCGAGAGGAGGTTCCATACCGTGAAACGTCGCCGGAAGCTCTGGACTGGGAACTGTCGCCGGAAGCTCTGGACTGGGAACTGTCGCCGGAAGCTCTGGACTGGGAACTGTCGCCGGAAGCTTGGTGCGTGGGGCCGGCACTGGTGGTACCGGTCTGGTGACATGCACCTCAGGACGAGCTCGAGGAGCACATGACGTACTGGACTGTGGAGGCGCACTGGAGGGCTGATCGGTGGGACCGGTACAGGTGGCACCGGGCTGGTGACACGCACCTCAGGGCGACTGCGGGGAGGAGGCACAGGACGCACTGGGCTGTGAAGGCGCACTGGGGATACAGCGCGCTAAGCCGGCACAACCCGTCCTGGACAGATACCCACTTTAGCACTTTAGCATGACAAGTACGAGGAGCTGGCACAGAACGTGCACAGTGCGTATCACCGCAAAACATGGTGCCTGACCGGTCACACGCTCCCCGCGATGAGTGTGGGGAGTTTGCTCTGGTTCACTCCCCTCAACTTTCGCTGTCCACTCCTCGCTCAATCTGTCCCAATATTCTTCCTCGGTCTCTGACTCACCCCTCAGCGTCGCCGACCACTCCGTGTGCCCACTCTTTTTCGGGCTGTCTTTGGGGCTTGCGTCGTGGCCGCGAACCCCGGTGTCGTCGCTGTTGTTCCCTCGCTGCCTCTGCCTGCTTCCATGGCAGGCTTCTGTCTCCTGCCATAATCTCTTCCCACGTCCAGGATGTCCTCCTCTCCTGGCTTTCCTCATGGGCACGGTGCTTGGTCCGTTGTTGGTGGGATCTTCTGTCACGATCGTTAGAATAACTGGACCAAAACAATAAATCTCAAAACGAAATGTGAAGCTAACCATAGTGCTAAAAGGCAACTATCCATAGACAAGATCCCACAAAGCACAAAGGGGAAATGGCTGCCTAAATATGATCCCCAATCAGAGACAACGACAAACAGCCTGGTATGGTTCTCAATCAGAGGCAGCTGTCGATCGTTGTCTCTGATTGAGAATCATACTTATGTAGCCTGTTTTCTGTGTCCGAAAACACGGAACTGTTTTGTTTTAATTTTGTGTAGTGTTCAATTTTTATTAAAAATATGATGAACACTTACCACGCTGCGTATTGGTCCGATCCTTCTTACTCCTCCTCAGAAGAGGAGGACGAAAACCGTTACAGAATCACCCAACCCAACTCAATCCCTGACCAAACTAACACAAAGACATAATAACGGAACTAAGGTCAGAACGTGACAACTCTGTTACTGGTGATTTCTATCCTTTGTTTAGCAAGCCTATTTCTGAATTTAATTTAGTTAACACTATCTCAAATGGTGGCTCACAATGTTTAGAATTTTTGGTTTAGGTTGATGGAGTCTAGCTAACATCAGCAAATGTGCAAATCTCTCTTCACCCACCATCTTCACCAACAACCACTCCTTACCCTCCTCCATACCATTGCATGCCTGTTTTTATCAATGATGTATAGAAACCCTGGATTGCTGATACTATGTATTGGCTATTGGGAGGCTTTGAAGAACTCTGTAGTAGGAGCAGTTCTCCATAGGAATGAATGGAATTCAACAGTATTTCAATTAAATGTTAAGGACAAAATTACATGTATTTAATTGTGTTTTTTTGTGGGGACAGTAACATTATTAATCTCTAAATATTATACTTTTTTATTTGTATGTTGAGCTCACATAATCTAATTTAAAAAGTATGCATTAAGGTGTCTGTAATAGAACATGTGGCAAAAACAAATGCTTTTTAAAAGTGCAATATGTAACTTTTTGGGCGACCTGACCAAATTCACATAGAAATATGAGTTATAGATCTATCATTCTACTTAAAAGCATGTCTAATAAGCGGTAGATATGTTCTATCAACCAATCAAATGTATTTATAAAGCCCTTTTTACATCAGCAGATGTCACAAAGTGTTATACAGAAACCCAGCCTAAAACCCCAAACAACAAGCAAGGCAGATGTAGAAGCCCGGTGGTTAGGAAAAACTCCCTAGAAAGGCCAGAACCTAGGAAGAAACCTAGAGAGGAACCAGGTTCTGAGGGGTGGCCAGTCCTGTTCTGGCTGTGCCGGGTGGAGATTATAAGAGTACATGGCCATAAGGCCAGATTGTTCTTCAAGATGTTCAAACGTTAATAGATGACCAGCAGGGACAAATAATAATCACAGTGGTTGTAGAGGGTGCAACAGGTCAGTACCTCAGGAGTAAATGTCAGTTGGCTTTTCATAGCCGAGCAATCAGAGGTCGAGACTGCAGATGCAGTAGAGAGCGAGTCGAAAACCGCAGGTCCGGGACAAAGTAGCTTGTCAGGTGAACAGGTCAGGGTTCCATAGCCACAGGCAGAGCAGTTGAAACTAGAGCAGCAGCACAACCAGGTGGAAATGTGGGCAGCAATGAGTCATCAGGCCAGATAGTTCTAGGGCTCAGGTCCTCTGGGAGGGGAGGGAGGGAGGGAGAGAAGGAGAATTAGAGGGAGCATTCTTAAATTCACACAGGACACCAGATAAGACAGGAGAATTACACCAGATATAACAGACTGACCCTAGGCCCCCAGCGCATAGACTATTGCAGAATAGATACTGGAGGCTGAGTCAGGGGTGGTTCGGGGGACACTGTGTCCCCGTCCAACGATACCCCCGGATAGGGCCAACCAGGCAGGATATAACCCCACCCACTTAGCCAAAGCACAGCTCCCACACCCCTAGAGGGATATCAACACACCACCAACTTACTACTGTAGTGACTCCCATTAATGTGATGACTGTTAATGAAGTATTTTTAATTGTTACTCAATTAAATGAATCATGTAACAACTAACTCATTAGGAATTTAGGGCACCACGGGAAAAGTTTTTTAACAAGTTACTATCTCCCTACTTAAACTCCAAAGATATCCAAAGATATCTATATATCTCTTACATCAATAACAGTCAAGTATTAATTATTACCTAATCAGTCTCATTCTGAACGTCACGTAAGCCTTGGATCTGCAAAAACCCTAGCCCTTCTGAATATTCAGTACTACACAAATTGAGTTAATATTTTATTGACTAACTAAATAATAACACAATACACATACATGAAATAAAAGTCCCTAGGGGACAGAGAAGATATGACGGCTTGTTACACATATGGAGAGGGAGGGGTAGGTAAAGAGAGGGAGAGACAAAGAGAGACAACACTTTAATATACAGTGCCTTGCGAAAGTATTCGGCCCCCTTGAACTTTGCGACCTTTTGCCACATTTCAGGCTTCAAACATAAAGATATAAAACTGTATTTTTTTGTGAAGAATCAACAACAAGTGGAACACAATCATGAAGTGGAACGACATTTATTGGATATTTCAAACTTTTTTAACAAATCAAAAACTGAAAAATTGGGCGTGCAAAATTATGAAGTTCCACTTCATGATTGTGTCCCACTTGTTGTTGATTCTTCACAAAAAAATACAGTTTTATATCTTTATGTTTGAAGCCTGAAATGTGGCAAAAGGTTGCAAAGTTCAAGGGGGCCGAATACTTTCGCAAGGCACTGTATTTGGGAGCTACGCTCACAGAAATATTAATACTTAGCACCCTAACCACCGCTCATTCGGATTAGAAATGCAATATATATTTACGCATAGCTGCTCCTGATCGTCGTCTATCTGTTGAAACCAATCAATCCGTCTATGGGTAGTGCCTCAATGTAAGGCTCTGGTTGTCCACCAAAGGTCACAATTGTCCTTCTTCTTTGTTGAGCTTCTCTGGTAGTGGAGTGTTTGTTAGAACACATACTTCAGATGTGTCAATGGTTGTTTCTGGGGATTCTCCTTCCCACCTTGTGTCTTTAGTCGAAGTTCTAGGACCACTTTTCCATGCACAGCTGCAGACTGTGAATGTTTCTGGTCTCCTAGGTGATCTTCACTTGTGTTGAGGTTGAGAGCTTTAGAGTTTCTAACCATTTCAACGTGTACACCACCATCTCACGTCTTTTGGTATCAATGGTTGATTATTCAGGGTTCAGCTCCCGACCACTTTACACGCCAGTAGTCACCCAGCAATGTACAGGTCTCAGCATTTTCCGTTGTGTAGCCACCGCTCCACGCTGTCTGGTCTTGCGCTGTACATTGGCTGGTCCATAGAGTTTAAATCATTTCGTAACGTTCAGCTCACGCTGTCCGTCAGGCTGGTCTGTAGAGTTTAAACCATTTCATAACGTTCAGCTCATGCTGTCGGTCAGGCTGGTCTGGATCTTAGTGAGTCCTTTTAAGCTCCGTCATGTTCCGTCATGCTGACACGAACTCTGAGCTCACTTGGGCGTGGCTACTGACTGCATAGTTTGTGAAAAACAATTCTCTTTAGAAAACTAAAATCACATTTCTATCTTATCAAAAATACTCTGATACTTAATCATTTATTTTAAACAACATTTAGATGTAATCTTGACATATAGAATGTGCTTCCTTCCTAACTTACAGTTACTTTGTTATACCATCCTTAATGACATCAAAATAATAAACAATGTGACAGGATTATTCTTTAGATCCCCCCCCCCGGACCATTCTTAACATTCCTATCTTATAAATATTGTTCCAAAGTTCATTCTCTTGGAGAAAAAAGATTTTGGCAGCAAAAGTCTCTGGAACAAAGAGGTTTCCGTCTTCTCATACTAGAGAGCCAGAGGGTGGTTTCTGCAAACTATTTATGACCGGCTGTTATGTCATAAAACCAGCCCAACTCGCTGCTCTCCTCTCCTGTCAGCCATTGCCAGTTGATCTGGCACCTTTGAGCCTCACCAAGGAGAGTCATGACACTACCCCGAGACTGAGTATAGCGAGACTGAGTATAGCCCATCAAGATCTCCTCCACCTCACGAGCCCTAAGGGAGCGTAAAACCGGACAGGAAGATCACGACTGTGACTCAACCCACTCAAGTGACGCATCCCTTCTAGGGACAGCATGGAATAGCACTAGTAAGCCAGTGACCCAGCCCCCGTAATACGGTCAGAGGCAGAGAATCCCAGTGGAGAGAGGGGAGCCGGCAAGCAGAGACAGCAAGGGCGGTTAGTTGCTCCAATGCCTTGCCGTTCACCTTCGCACCCCTGGGCCAGACTACACTCAATCATAGGACCTACTGAAGAGATGAGTCTTCAGTAAAGACTTAAAGGTTGAGAGCGTCTGCGTCTCTCACATGGATAAACAGACCATTCCATAAAAATGTAGCTCTATAGGAGAAAGCCCTGCCTCCAGCTTTTTGCTTAGATATTCTATGGACAATAAGGAGGCCTGAGTCTTGTGACAGTAGCATACTTGTAGGTGTGTACAGCAGGACTAAATTGGAGAGATAGGTAGGAGCTAGCCCATGTAATGCTTTGTAGGTCAGCAGTAAAACCTCGAAATCAGCCCTAGCCTTAACGGGAAGCCAGTGTAGAGAAGCAGCACTGGAGTAATATGATCAAATTTATAGGTTCTAGTCAAGATTCTAGCAGCCGTGTTTAGCCCTAACTGAAGTTTATTTAAAGCTTTATCTGGGTAGCTGGAGAGTAGAGCATTTCAGTAGTCTAATCTAGAAGTGACAAAAGCATGGATTAGCTATTCTGCATAATTTTGTGGATGAAAAGTTAGATTTTTGCAAGGTTACAAAGACGGAAAAAGTCTGTCCTTGAAATATTCTTGATATGTTCATCAAAAGAGAGATCAGGGTCCAGAGTAACGCTGAGGTCCTTCACAGTTTTATTTGAGAAGACTGTACAACCATCAAGATTAATTGTCAGATCCAACAGCAGATGTCTTTGTTTCTTGGAACCTAGAACTAGCATCTCTGTTTTGTCCGAATTTAGAAGTAAAACATTTGCCGCCATCCACCTCCTTATGTCTGAAACACAGGCTTCCAGGGTAGGCAATTTTGATTTGTTTGATCGAAATGTACAGCTGTGTGTCGTCCACATAGCAGTGAAGGTTGACATTGTGTTTTTCGAATGACATCACCAAGAGTTAGAATATATCATGAAAGCAATAGTGGTCCTAAAATGGAACCTTGAGGAACGCCAAACCTTACAATTGATGTGTCAGATGACAAACCATCAGAGACAAACTGATATATTTCTGACTGATAGGAACTAAACCAGACCAGAACTTCTCCGTGTAGACCAATTTGGGTATCTGGTATCGTGGTGCGCCATTTCCATGCGGCCCATTCTTAAGTTTAGTTTTTTACATCTTTTACTTTAGTTTCAAACAGCTGAAATAACAATATTTTTGGTTATGGAAAATATATTTCATAGCGGTTTAGATGGTATAGTGTAGAGAGTCATTGTACCATCTTATTTAATCACAAACTGAAATTAGACGAACTATTATAGTTTTAGCAACCAGGAAATGGCGGAGCGATTTCGTCATAGTGCAATTTTAATAAATACATTTCTATATTTTTTACAATGGTGGGGGAGTGCCAAAATGGATGCACGGCAGCTTCAACACAGCGCACCCAATTAGTAATCTAGTGGATGAAGCAAGGTTTTAACTGGATAACTTGTAACCACTGAGGTATAACAAGGAGATTTTGTCCAAGATGTCCAACCGGTGTACTCCGTCCTCAATACAGAATGGGCAGTGCCATAGCATTTTGATTGATGCGTATTATCAACAAATGGAAGAGGACAAAGATTTAGGCAGCTAACTAGGATGTTTGCTAGCTAGATAGGAACTTGGAGGGTGAAGGAAGCGAGACAGTGGATGGTGGACAGTGGACAGATTTGCACACTCTTGGCATTCTCACAACCAGCTTCACGAGGAATGCTTTTCCAACAGTCTTGAAGGAGTTCCCACATATGCTGAACACTTGTTGGCTGCTTTTCCCTTCACTTTGCAGTCCAACTCATCCAAATTCTACTGCAACCCTCATCCTCCACCCGTTCTGCCATGCACCTTCTGTTAAAGGGCCCCAAAGCACACACATCCCTGGGTCTCTCGTCTTTTCAGTTCGCTGCAGCTAGCGACTGGAACAAGCTGCAACAAACACTCAAACTGGACAGTTTTATCTCCATCTCTTCATTCAAAGACTCAATCATGGACACTCTTACTGACAGTTGTGGTTGCTTTGCATGATGCATTGTTGTCTCTGCCTTCTTGCCTTTTGTGCTGTTTGTGCCCAATAATGTTCATAGCATGTTGTGTTGCTACCATGTTGTTGTCTTAGGTCTCTCTTCATGTAGTGCTGTGTTGCCTCTTGTCATGATGTGTTTTGTCCTATATTTATATTTTATTTATTTTTAATCCCAGCCACTGTCCCCACAGGAGGCCTTTTGGTAGGACATCATTGTAAATAAGAATTTGTTCTTAGCTGACTTGTTAAATAAAGGTTCAATAAAAATAACAAAATGGGTTGAGGTAGGGTGATTATGGAGGCCAGGTCACCTTACAAAGCCTGGAGGTGTGTTTTGGGTCATTGTTCTGTTGAAAAACTAACCAGATGGGATGGCGTATCACTGCAGAATGCTGTGGTAGCCATGCTGGTTAAGTGTGCCTTGAATTCGAAATAAATCACAGACAGTGTCACCAGCAAAGCACGGTGGAACTACACTTGCATAGATCATCCATTCACCCACACCGCATCTCACAAAGGCACGAGGGGTTGGATCCAAAAATCTCCAATTTGGACTCTAGACCAAAGGACAGATTTCCACCGATTTAATGTCCATTGCTCGTGCTTCTTGGCCCAAGCAAGTCTCTTCTTATTATTGGTGTCCTTTAGTAGTGTTGTTTTGCAGCAATTTGACCATGAAGGCCTGATTCACAGTCTCCTCTGAACAGTTGATGTAGAGATGTGTCTGTTTCTTGAACTCTGAAGCATTTATTTGGCCTGCAATATCTGAGGCTGGTAACTCTATTGAACTTGTTCTCTGCAGCAGAGGTAACTCTGGGTCTTCCTTTCCTGTGTGGGTCCTCAGGAGAGACAGTTTCATCATAGCACTTGATGGTTTTTACGACTGCAAATGTTCTTGAAATTTCCCGTATTGACTAAACTTAATGTCTTAAAGTAATGATGGACTGTAATTTCTCTTTGCTTATTTGAGCTGTTGCCATAATATAGACTTGGTATTTTACCAAATAGGGCTATCTTCTGTATACCCCCCTACCTTGTGACAACACAACTGATTGGCTCAAATGCATTAAGAAGGAAAGAAATTCCACAACATTTAACAAGGCACACCTGTTGATTGACATGCATTCCAGGTGACTACCTCATTAAGCTGGTTGAGAGAATGTCAAGCATGTAAAAAGCTGTCATCAAGGCAAAGGGTGGCTACTTTGAAGAATCGCAAATACAAAATAATTTTTATAATATAAAATACATTTTGATTTGTTTAACACTTTTTTGGTTGCTACATGATTCCATATGTGTTATTTCATAGTGTTGATGTCTTCACTATTATGCTACAATGTAGAAATAGTATAAATACAGAAAAACCCTTGAATGAGTAGGTGTTCTAATACTTTTGATGAAATGGACATCCATATTGAACGAATTGCAATTCATAACATATTGTGTAAACTGCCACTTGTGTCAAGAACAGAGATAATATATACTTTATTGTCCATTGGTTAGAATGGAAATTGTGTCTTCTGATTTTCCCAACACCCTGCAGTGGGCAATGGCAGGAGATGGTACATAGGAGCCTCCCAGCTACCAGTTTAGCTGCATAGGTTGATACGTTGATTATTTGAATCAGCTGTGTAGTGTTAGGAAAAAATAAGGCTTGATTGAGAAACAGGATTAGGAAACAGAGGTTGGAGAGGCAGACCAGCAGCTGGAGCAACATAAAAATGGGAACTGAACTTAACTGGCAGCTGGAACACTGCTGGTCATTGATCCCATGGACCATCTCCAGCCATTGAGCAAGGCACCAAACCCCCCACAATTGCTCTCAATCCAGGGGCTCTGCACTGCTGCTGATCCTGTGTCAACTTGTGTGTATTTGTTGGTGTTGGGAAAGGGAGAAGACACATTTTAAATTCTAACCAATTTATTATAATGTTGTATTAAATTCCTATTTGGAGTCACCCACGTCTTTATGTAGCCAGGTGGTAAAAGGGACGTTTCTTTTTTTGCTGAGTTTATATGGACGGGCAATGTCAGAGCGGCATAGACTGAGATACAGTATATAGTATAAAACACAGTAAACTCAGCAAAAAAAGAAACGTCCCTTTTTAGAACCCTGTCTTTCAAAGATAATTCGAAAAAATCCAAATAACTTCACAGATCTTCATTGTAAAGGATTTAAACACACGTTTCCCATGCTTGTTCAATGAACCATAAACAATTACTGAACATGCACCTGTGGAACGATCATTAAGACACTAACAGCTTCCAGACGGTAGGCAATTAAGGTCACAGTTATGAAAACTTAGGACACTAAAGAGGCCTTTCTACTGACTCTGAAAAACACCAAAAGAAAAATGCCCAGGGTCCCTGCTCATCTGCGTGAACGTGCCTTAGGCATGCTGCAAGGAGGCATGAGGACTACAGATGTGGCCAGGGCAATAAATTGCAATGTCCGTACTGTGAGAAGCCTAAGACAGCGCTACAGGGAGACAGGACGAACAGCTGATCGTCCTCGCAGTGGCAGACCACGTGTAATACCTGCACAGGATCGGTACATCCGGACATCACACCTCCGAGACAGGTACAGGATGACAACTGCCCGAGTTACACCAGGAACGCACAACCCCTCCATCAGTGCTCAGACTATCCGCAATAGGCTGAGAGAGGCTGGACTGAGTGCTTGTAGGCCTGTTGTAAGGCAGGTCCTCACCAGACATCACCGGCAACAACGTAGCCTATGGGCACAAACCCACCGTTGCTGGACCAGACAGGACTGGCAAAAAGTGCTCTTCACTGACGAGTCGCGGTTTTATTTTACCAGGGTTGATGGTCGGATTCACATTTATCATCGATGGAATGAGCGTTACACCGAGTTCTGAACTCTGGAGCGGGATCGATTTGGAGGTGGAGGGTCCGTCATGGTCTGGGGCGGTGTGTCACAGTATCATCGGACGGATCCTGTTGTCATTGCAGGCAATCTCAACACTGTGCGTTACATGAAGACATCTTCCTCCTCCCTCATGTGGTACCCTTCCTGCAGGCTCATCCTGACATGACCCTCCAGCATGACAATGCCACCAACCATTCTGCTCGTTCTGTGTGTGATTTCCTGCAAGACAGGAATGTCAGTGTTCTGCCATGGCTAGCAAAGAGCCCGGATCTCAATCCCTTTGAACACATCTGGGACCTGTTGGATCGGAGGGTGGGGGCTAGGGCCAATCCCCCCAGAAATGTCCAGAACTTGCAGGTGCCTTGGTGGAAGAGTGGGATAACATCTCACAGCAAGAACTGGCAAATCTGGTACAAACCATGAGGAGGAGATGCACTGCAGTACTTAATGCAGCTGGTGTCCACACCAGATACTGACTGTTACTTTTGATTTTTATCAACCCCTTTGTTCAGAGACACATTATTCCATTTCTGTTAGTCACATGTCTGTGGAACTTGTTCAGTTTATGTCTCAGTTGTTGAATATTTACACATGTTAAGTTTGCTGAAAATAACCGCAGTTGACAGTGAGAGGACATTTATGTTTTTGCTGAGTTTATATACATACAAGTGACATTATTTAAAGTGACTAGTGTTCCATTTATTAAAGTGGCCAATGATTTTAACTCTGTGTATGTAGGCTTCAGCCTTTCTGTGCTCGTGATGGCTATTTAACAGTCTGATGGCCTTGAGATAGAAGCTTTCCCACCTGGACAAAAGGAACACCTATGTGAGAATGCTATTCATTGACTACAGCTCAGCGTTCAATACCATAGTGCCCACAAAAATACCCCCTCTGCAACTGGATCCTGGACTTCCTGATGGGCCGCCCCCTGGTGGTAACGGTAGACAACAACACATCTGCCACGCTGATCCTCAACATGTGGGCCCCTCAAGGGTGCCTGCTTAGTCCCCTCAGATCCTCAAAAAGTAGGCTGTTCTATCTGCTACCGCACGGCAAGAGGTAGCAGAGCGCCAAGTCTAGGTCCAAAAGGCTCCTTAACAGCTTCTAGCCCCAAGCCATAAAACCGATGAACAATTAATCAAATGGCCACCTGGACTATGTGCATTGACCCCCACCCCTTGTTTTAACACTGCTGCTACTCACTGTTTATTATCTATGCATAGTCACTTTACCCCTATATGTACAAATTACATATACATAGCCTCATTATTTTTATTTTATTGTGTTACTTTTTATTTTATTATTTTTTTAATGTGTTACTTTATTATTCTCTTCTTTTGTTTATTTAGTAAATATTTTCTGAACTATATTCTTAACTGCATTTTTGGTTAAGGGCTTGTAAGTAAGCATTTCACGCTAAAGCTACACCTATTGTATTCGCCGCATGTGACAATTACAATTTGATTGGGAGAGAGCGAGATGAATAAACTTATTAGGCCTACCTGTAATGATTGATAGACTGGCAAATTGTTCTTCAGAGGATTGGTGGAATGACCCACTATTTTCTTACTGTATCCATAAACGGAAAAAACATGGGTCACGCAAAACATGACAAGCTTTCCGTTTTGGTCAACATGCAGTTTATGACCAATGTAATTTGTGTTGTATGGTACAGCATTAAGATTCCGTGCACCCTAATAAACCCCCCCCCCCCAAAAAAAAAAATCCTTTATCAAATATTCTGGAAACCTGCCATGTTTTGGCATAGCCTTGTATCTATAATCAGAGGGATTCTTCACTTTCAGCTAGATCATTAACGTGCAGTTAATTATAATTATAGAAATATTCCATAAGCTTTTCTGACTTTTTCCATCATAAAAACAAACTGGTTGGTAAAACGGCTCTGTTTCATTGTGCTACAGGTTTCTTGGAAAAGGAGTAGGGTAGAACCCTTAGAAGATAGAAGGATTCTATGTATAACCCTTCACAGAGGGTTCTAGGTATCAGACTGTTAAACAGCCATCACTAACATTGAGTGACTGCTGACTCAACTCTAGCCACTTTAATAATGGAAAAATGTATGCAATTAAATGTATCACTAGCCACTTTCAACAATGCCACTTTCTATAATGTTTACATAGCCTACTTTACTCATCTCATATGTATATACTGTACTCGATACCATCTACTGCATCTTGCCATCTTGATGTAATTAAATGTGTCATTAGCCACTTTAAACAATGCCGCTTTATATAATGTTTTCATACCCTACATTACTCATCTCATATGTATATACTGTACTCGATACCATCTACTGCATCTTGCCTATGCCGTTCTGTACCATCACTCATTCATATATTTTTATGTACATATTCGTATTCATTCCTTTACACTTGTGTGTATAAGGTAGTTGTGAAATTGTTAGGTTAGATTACTTGTTAGATATTACTGCATGGTCGGAACTAGAAGCACAAGCATTTCGCTACACTCGCATTAACATCTGATAACCATGCGTATGTGACAAATAAAATTTGATTTGGGTTCTAGGTAGAACCTTTAACAGAGGGTTCTACATAGAACTCTTCATGTACCTAGAACCATAAAGGGTTCTCTTACAGGGACAAGCCGAATAACCCTACAAGGTTTTAGTTGGAACCCTTTTCTTGTATGTGTATGTTTTGAGACTACATTGCTGGGTTTACCTGGCATCGTGCCTGATGATAGGGTTGAGGCATAGATCTCAGCAGCCTTCCCACTTGACCGGCCGATGCAGCGACCCTTTCGAAGACAGATAGCCAGTCATGAACTTCCGTCCATATGTCGGTCCCGTCTGTTGATGAAAGAGATTAGCAAAGACTTAAGTAGAAGACGAGTAACTAAACGTCTGGTGAAAGTCATTGATGTTGTCTGGCAGCCTGGGATTGGTGCCAACAACAAAGCAACTTCCCTTAATGTATCCTGGAGAGAAAGAGAGAAACCATGTGGCAGTGGAGGGATCATTCAAATGATGTGAAAGGGATGCAGTATTCTAACAATCAGGTAACAAGTAAAATGCCTGATGTGGACACCAATTCAGAAGCAAACTATGTAAGGAGTCATCAGTAGGTAATACCATACAACATGAAAGAGACACCTTGAAAGCATCATGCACAACAGGAAGTGTAAAGAAGGTACTTTCCTTAAAAGATTGAGAAGAGAGGAATGAGAAGAGAGTCTCAGCTGCAGTCCAAGCATTCTGATACAGTAGGTTCAGTTCAGTTGCCCCTTAAACAGGCCTGCAGATGCTTTCAACCACCCTAAATACAGTTGAAGTCGGAAGTTTACATACACCTTAGCCAAATACATTTAAACTCAGTTTTTCACAATTCCTGACATTTAATCCAAGTAAAAATTCCCTGTCTTTGGTCAGTTAGGATCACCACTTTATTTTAAGAATGTGAAATGTCAGAATAATAGTAGATCGAATGATTTATTTCAGCTTTTATTTCTTTCATCACATTCCCAGTGGGTCAGAAGTTTGCATACACTCAATTAGTATTTAGTAGTATTGCCTTTAAATTGTTTAAGTTGGGTCAAACGTTTCAGGTAGCCTTCCGCAAGCTTCCCACAATAAGTTGGGTGAATTTTGGCCTGTTCCTCCTGACAGAGCTGGTGTAACTGAGACAGGTTTGTAGGCCTCCTTGCACCCACAGGCTTTTTCAGTTCTGACCACAAATTTTCTTTAGGATTGATGTCAGGGCTTTGTGATTTTGTTGTCCTTAAGCCATTTTGCCACAACTTTGGAAGTATGCTTGGGGTCATTGTCCATTTGGAAGACCCATTTTCGAACAAGCTTTAACTTCCTGACTGATGTCTTGAGATGTTGCTTCAATAAATCCACATAATTTTCCTCCCTCATAATGCCATCTATTTTGTGAAGTGCACCAGTCCCTCCTGCAGCAAAGCACCACTACAACATGATGCTGCCACCCCCGTGCTTCACAGTTAGAATGGTGTTCTTCGGCTTGCAAGCCTCCGCCTTTTCCCTCCAAACATAACAATGTTCATTATGGCCAAACAGTTCTATTTTTGTTTCATCAGACCAGAGGACATTTCTCCAAAAAGTACGATCTTTGTCCCCATGTGCAGTTGCAAACCGTAGTCTGGCTTTTTTATGGCGGTTTTGGAGCAGTGGCTTCTTCCTTGCTGAGCAGCCTTTCAGGTTATGATGATATAGGACTCGATTTACTGTGGATATAGACACTTTTGTACTTTTTTCTTCCAGCATCTTCACAATCTTCACTTGCTGTTGTTCTGGGATTGATGTGCACTTTTCGCACTGAAGTACGTTCATCTCTAGGAGACAGAAGGCGTCTCCTTCCTGAGTGGTATGATGGCTGCGTGGTCCCATGGTGTTTATACTTGCGTACTATTGTTTGTACAGATGAACATTCAGGCGTTTGGAAATTGCTCCCAAGGATGAACCCGACTTGTGGAGGTCTACCATTTTTTTTCTGAGGTCTTGGCTGATTTCTTTTGATTTTTCCATGATGTCAAGCAAAGAGGCACTGCGTTTGAAGGTAGGCCTTGAAATATATCCACAGGTACACCTCCAGTTGACTCAAATGAGGTCAATTAGCCTATCAGAAGCTTATAACGCCATGACATCATTTTCTGGAATTTTCCAAGCTGTTTAAAGGCACAGTCAACTTAGTGTATGTAAAATTATGACCCACTGGAATTGTGATACAGTGAATTATAAGTGAAATAATCTGTCTATAAACAATTGTTGGAAAAATTACTTGTGTCATGCACAAAGTAGATGTCCTAACCAACTTGCCAAAACTATAGTTTGGTAACAAGAAAGGTGTGGAGTGGTTGAAAAACTAGTTTTAATGACTCCAACCTAAGTGTATGTGAACTTCCGACTTCAACTGTACATCTGAGTGAGTGAACTGTGAGGATGAGAGATCAATGTTGGCCATTCCATTTAAAAATAGTGTAATACTGTTCAAGAGTCAGATTGTCTCAGCACGGTAGTGTACAGCAGGGTTAGAGAGATATGCCAATTTACAGTCATGGGTAGAGGCGTTTTACTTCTCATCAAGGTGTTGTAGGGGGAAGTACTGTAGGATCTTGAGAGCTTCTGGACTGTGTGAATGGTACTTTGAATGAGAGAGTGTAGGGGGAATCAGTAGTCAAGTCATATCAGACTGCCTCTGTATCAATGATCATCAGCCCCCCTGAAAGGTGTTTGGTATAAATTCCGATAATTGTCATAGTATTTAATTTAGTATCCACACACATTTTTACATTTTGTCATTTAGCAGACGCTCTTATCCAGAACAACTTACACTAGTGAGTGCATACATATGTGCTGGGAATCGAACCTACACCTCTGGCTTTGCAAGCGCCATGCTCTACCAACTGAGCCACATAGAAAATGCATATGTGTGCGGCACAAACACACACACACACAAAATTGAATGTGTTAGAAATTGCTATGCAAAGGGACAGTTAGCTATTTTATTTTATTTAACTAGGCAAGACCGTTAAGAACAAATTCTTATTTACAATGATGGCCTACCCCAGACACTGGGCCAATTGTGCCCCGGCCTATGGGACTCCCAATCACGGCCGGTTGTGAAGCAGCTTGGATAGTTAACCAATTATAGAAACTGTAGTTCATTATTACTCAGTTAATAAGCATCAGCATCAGCCAGGCAGAAGATCTAGCTAAGCTAGCTACAGAAAGTAATGGAGAAATTAAAAAATGTATGCAGCAGGTACCTCTGGCCGGGCAGCTTCATCTTGTAGCAGGTTGAGGGACACACTTACTTCCCTAGCTACTACTAGCTAGCATGTGTATAGCCAGTAGCCAGTTATGTCTAGCTAGCCTGCCTGCTAGCTAGTCAGTTAGCCAGCAGTAATGTTAGACAGCTAACCAGGCAGTGCAAGGCAACTTTATTCAGTTGTTATTGAGTTTGTTCTATTGGTATGCTAACATAAGTTAAGCATCTTAGCTAACATTACTATTTTTATCTTCCTGTCACACAAATGTCTAATCCTTTCTCTGTGCTGCAGACACTGCAGCTCAACCCAGACTGGAAACAAACACCCTGCTATGCACAGTGAACATTATATTAGGGGGTGTGTGCTTCCAGGTATGAAGAAAAGGTAACTGGGATAGAAATGTTATCATTTATTTTCTATTACTCGATGCCATTAACGAGAAAAACTAGTTGACATCTGATTTTCGTTCATGAAATGATGAATCCAAACCCAATAAAATGAGTCATTTTCAGGTTTTCCCACAATTTGATTTGAATGAAAATCAAACTGCCAAAGCATACGATAACCTGTGAGTTATCCTGTTAGAGTTTTTGTGCTGAACCCACTGCTGTGTTTCTGGTGCCATGTGTATAGTCATGTAACAGGAGGGAGATTCCAATATGTGGGAAGTGGGACAGAGGGACAGAGGATTGTGTAGTTTTGGTGGAAAAACATAGGGATTCCCATGTTGCCTGGGTTCGGAAGTTTCCGGTGCGAGAGAGGCATGTTGAGGTGGCCAGAGTAATGCAGAAGATGTCATATGCTGAGGCAGTGAAGATAGTAGGAGGAGGATGGGTCAAGGGTGAGGGATCCTGAGAGGATCCCTGTCAGTAGTAGATCTGTGCCAGCACAGAGGGATAGGCCAATGAGTGATTATATGCTTCAGTAAGGTTGGCTTCTTAGCTATGGTTATGAACTGTACTGCAGAAATGGAACATAAATCACAGAAAATCGATATTGTTGTGGCAGTTGCAGAGAAGTACTTGGGTGTACAAGATTTGACTTCAGAAGCGTTACATGATGTGTTGAGTGGTGATGTCCTGTGCTCCCAGGCCGTTGGCATGGTGTAGGAGCAGGTAGAATCAAAGAAGTGGAATGGGGTAGTGGGTTTTTAATGTAGGGTAAGTCAAAAGGGTGTTTTTTTTATGTACTTTCTAAAAATAAAAAGTGTAATGGTTTACACTCCAGTCCAGTTGGTGAGTGTAAAGCCCCTTGGGATTGCCAACTGCTATTTAAAAACCAAAGAAGAAAAATAAGAAACTGTGCCCCCTTGTCTTTGTTGAGCACATGACTCCATGTTTACAGATATTTCCACAAAGATTTTTATAACTAACCCAAGATAGACCAGAGCCTGTCGTTTCCAATGTTAGCACATTAATCATAATGAGCAGAACAAGCAAGGAGGTGGGCAGGGCCAATGACGAACTAGTGAGATCCTATTTACGCTTGTGGCATTTATTTGTATATTTCCGTAAGGGGATGCCTACTCAGTGAAATTCGCATTAACTTAAACGCAACAACAACAACAAAAAACTTCCGCAAAGGGTAAGTCTACAAAATGCAGTCCACTCTAACAGATTTTATTTTTGAAAACATAAAACTATACGAGATTAAACGTTTCATCGATGAGAACATTTGCAACATTTTGGCCAAAATCCATCTCGCTCCATCTTCTCCCACTGCTGGACACTTGGCTTCCTCTCCTCAACATATTTGGTAGTGAGTGGAATTGCCAACCGGATAGTTCACATTTATACATCCGGTGAAATATCTGGAACATCTTTCTTGCTGCGATTGCCATCTGTGTCACGTGGCAAGATGGCTGCCATTTCAGATGAATATTTTTCTTCCTTGCAAATTCTTTTAAAGGTAAGCTATCTACTGTTTGTCGGCATTGCTGTATTTATTAGTGTGATAATCTTTGTGTGTTATCGGTTTGTTATATCAGTCGCTTTTGTTCATTTCGTAACGTTAGCTAGTTGAGGTTAACTAGTTTGATTATTATGGCTGGCTTGCTGTATGGAATAGGCTCTGCTAAGTCTACAGTACTATAGCGGTGCGTAAAATCACTCGGGAAGAGTGGCGTGTATGCATGGGTGCCAAGGGAAGACAGTCTTTCCTCAAACTGGACCAAGAAAAAAACGTTTTTTTTTCTTCTTGTCCTTCAAATCCCAAAAAGTTGAATGCATATCACCGGGAAAGCATCCGAGCGAGACGGTGCCCCTTTGAAATATTATTGGAATCTGTGTGGGTAGCTGGACAGGTAGGATGACTGACAGTGAGGGTGAACAGGAGGTCATGGGTCAGGTGACAGAGGAACGGATGAGGCTGAGGCAGGAATTCCTTTAACCACAAAGTGGTATATTTACTGGGCAGTTTGTGCTGCATAACAAAGGAAACAGAATAACATGTATCCAATCAAATTCATAATCACAAAGATCAAATCATTCTCATTAACATAATTAGGTAATTCAGGTCAATAGGAATCATTGAGTCATTTAGGCTCAGAAATATTCATAATCATGAGAAGAATAATACAATCAGTTATCGGTTATTCAGTCTAATCCCCATCAGTTTCATATCAGAATTAATCAGTTCAGCAAACAATGACATTTCATATTTCATCCTTTCAGGTTCGTCTTCATATGTACATGTAATGTCATTACATATTAACCATATCCATGGCATAATTGGCCTGTGACGATCTGTAGGGCCGTGATCATTGTCCATTTACATTACACAATAGGTTTGAAGCATGCACTCCAAGGTAATAACTATAAACAATAACTGATGCCCTGCTCTCCCGATCGCAACAGATTACCTTTCATCTGAACTGATTCGGTGGATTTACGTTGATTCATGGACGCACAAAACGTCTAGATTAGAAGGAGTTAAGGCTCGTATGAATGTCCTGCTTAATGTTTGTCATTATCGTAAATCAACTGCATTGTACTTACTGTAAGGGCTGTAACGTAACAAAATGTGGAAAAAGTCATCGAGTCTTTGTTTGCGTGTCCAAGTAGGAGAAAAAAGACCCACTCTACTTGTAGAGAAATGCCAAACCGCTCGTTCATCTATGACTCTGTCATACAGTAGGCTACATGATTTTATTTTTTTTGTCCTAACTAAAATGCTTGTTCACTAGCCTTACTGTCATTGGCAACGAGGAGCCAGCTAGTTAATATTAGCATATATCTAGCTACATATTGAACTTTCATCTTCTCAGGCATTATGTATGAATTTATGGTTGGATCAGAATTGCCATTATAATCATTGGCCAGTATGGAAAATTAAGTAAAACCACAAGTCAAATTCCCTATCTCCATCCATGGCCAATTTTAGTTACAGTGCATTCAGAAAGTATTGAGACCTAACTTTTTCCACATTGTTACATTACAGCCTCAGTCTGAAATTGATTCGTTTTCCCCCTCAATCTACACACAATACCAAAGAAAAAGCAGGCTTAGAAATGTTTGCAAATGTATAAACAAATAATTTACAGAAGTATTCCAAACTTTGTTGAAGCACCTTTGGCAGCAATTATAGCCAAGTCTTTCTGGGTATGATGCTACAAACTTGCCACACTTGTATTTGGGGAGTTTCTTCCATCCTTCTCTGCAGATCCTCTCAAGCTCTATCAGATTGGATGGGGAGCGTCGCTGCACAGCTATTTTCAGGTCTCTCCCGAGATGTTCGATCGGGTTCAAGTCCGGGCTCTTCCTGGGCCATTCAAGGACATTCATAGACTTGTCCCGAAGCCACTCCTGTGTTGTCTTGGCTGTGTACTTAGGGTCATTGTCCTGTTGGAAGGTAAACCTTCACCCCAGTTGGAGTTCCTGGGCGCTCTGGAGTAGGTTTTCGTCAAGGATCTCTCTGTACTTTGCTCCGTTCATCTTTCCCTCGATCCTGACTAGTCTCCCAGTCCCTGCGGCTGAAAAACATCCCCACAGCATGATGCTGCCACCACGCTTCACCATAGGGATGGTGCCAAGTTTCCTCCAGGCGTGACGCTTGGCATTCAGGCCAAAAATGGTTCAATCTTGGTTTCCTCAGACCAGAGAACCTTGTTTCTCATGGTCTGAGAGTCCTTTAGCTGCCTTTTGGCAAACTCCAAGCAGGCGGTCATGTGCCCTTTACTGAGAAGTGGTTTCAGTTAGAGGTCAACCGATTATGATTTTTCAACGCCGATACCGATTATTGGAGGACCAAAAATACTGATACCGATTAATCGGACGATTAAAAAAAAAAATTATATATATATATATATATATATATATATATATATATATATATATATATATATATATATATATATATATATATATATATATATATATATTTTTTTTATTTTTTTTATTTGTAATAATGACAATTACAACAATACTGAATGAACACTTATTTTAACTTAATATAATACATCAATAAAATAAATTTTGCCTCTAGTAAATAATGAAACATGCTCAATTTGGTTTAATTAATGCAAAAAAAAAAAGTGTTGGAGAAGAAAGTAAAAGTGCAATATGTGCCATGTAAGAAAGCTAACGTTTCAGTTCCTTGCTCAGAACATATGAAAGCTGGTGGTACCTTTTAACATGAGTCTTCAATATTCCCAGGTAAGAAGTTTTAGGTTGTAGTTATTATAGGACTATTACCCTCTATACCATTTGTATTTCATTAACCTTTGACTATTGGATGTTCTTATAGGCACTTTACTATTGGAGGTGTAACAGTATAGCTTCCGTCCCGCTCCTCCCTGGGCTCGAACCAGCAACACAACGACAACAGCCACCTTTGAAGCAGTGTTACCCATGCAGAGCACGGGAAACAACCACCTCAAGGCTCAGAGCAAGTGACTTTTGAAATGCTATTAGCGCGTGCTAACTAGCTAGCCATTTCACTTCGGTTACACCAGCCTCATCTCGGGGCTTGAAGTCCTAAACAGCGCAATGCTTGACGCACAACGAAGAGCTGCTGGCAAAACGCACGAAAGTGCTGTTTGAATGAATGTTTATGCGCCTGCTTCTGCCTACCACCGCTCAGTCAGATACTTAGATACTTGTATGCTCAGTCAGATTATATGCAATGCAGGACACGCTCGATAATATCTAGTAATATCATCAACCATGTGTAGTTAACTAGTGATTGATTGTTTTTTATAAGATAAGTTTAATGCTAGCTAGCAACTTACCGTGGCTTACTGCATTCGCGTAACAGGCAGTCTCCTTGTGGAGTGCAACAAGAGAGAGGCAGGTCGTTATTGCGTTGGACTAGTTAACTGTAAGGTTGCAAGATTGGATCCCCCAAGCTGACAAGGTGAAACTCTGTCGTTCTGCCCACCGTTCCTAGGCCGTCATTGAAAATAAGAATGTACTCTTAACTGACTTGCCTAGTTAAATAAAAGGTATACATTTTTTTTTTTTAATCAGCGCCCAAAAATACCCATTTCCAATTGTTATGAAAACCTGAAATCGACCATTCCGATTAATCGGTCGACCTCTAGTTTCAGTCTGGCCACTCTACCATAAACGCCTGATTGTTGGAGTGCTGCAGAGATGGCTGTCCTTCTGGAAGGTTCTCCCAACTCCACAGAGGAACTCTGAAGCTATGTCAGAGTGACCACTGGGTTCTTGGTAACTTCACTGACCAAGGCCATTTTCGCCCCAATTGCTCAGTCTGGCTGGGCGGCCTGTTCTAGGAAGAGTCTTGGTGGTTCCAGACTTCTTCAATTTGAGAATGAGTGAGACCACTGTGGTCTTGGGGACCTTCCGTGCTGCATACCTTTTTTTGGTACCCTTCCCAGATCTGCGCCTCGACACAATCCTGTCTTGGAGCTCTATGGACAATTCCTTTGACCTCGTGGATTGATTTTTGCTCTGACATGCACTGTCAACTGTGGGACCTTATATAGACAGGTGTGTGCCCTTCCAAATCATGTTCAATTATTTGAATTTACCACAGGTGAACTCCAAGGATGATCAATGGAAACAGGATGCACCTGAACTCAATTTCAAGTCTCATAGTAAAGGATCTGAATACTTATGTAAATAAGGCCTTTATTTGTAATACATTTGCAAAAATGTCTAAAAACATGTTTTCGCTTTGTCATTATGGGGTAGTGTGTGTAGATTGAGGGAAACAATGTATTTAATACATTCTAGAATAAGGCTGTAACTAGTGATGTACTGATATGACATTTTTGGCCGATACCTAATATTTTCCTTGCCAAAAAAAGCAATACCGATATAAAAATAGTCTAACAACTTTATGGGCTTTCCTGACACCGCATATTATATAGGTCCTGGATTGCAGGAAGCTTGGCCCCAGTGATGTACTGGGCCATACGCACTACCCTCTGTAGTGCCTTATGGTCAGATTCCGAGCAGTTGCCAGACCAGGCGGTGATGCAAACGGTCAGGATGGTGCAGCTGTAGAACTTTGAGGATCTGGGGGACCCGTGGCAATTGTAACCTTCTGCATCACTTTGAGGTACTTTTATTCCGAAGGCAAACTGCAAATTCCACTATTGTCCCTAATCCTTATTGTGGCTAGCTTCTCAAAACACACAACCCGGTCCGGTTGAGCCTCACTTGCCAGTTGAAGCTCGCTGGCTGCTTATAACCTTAGCTTTGGGCAATAGGGTTAAGTAGCTAGCTAGCTATTTATTTTAATGAACATGAAGGTCAATTGCAATAGGTGAAAAAGTGGCTACCTAGCTAATAGTTACAAGGATTCCTAAATCTTTGCTAAGAATAATGGAAAGGACTGCAGTTTCTATTGGTCATTGTTTTCAGGCTGGTAGTATTGGTGCTAGCTAGGTACCACGCTAAAGCTAGGTTTTTATTACCAACGCGGTATTGTAAACACATCGTTTGTGGCCAGTGTTTGCTTGTTTGTAGACTTTTGTACAGCTTTGACAGTGCTACTTATAGTGGCGGCGCTTGGCTTGCACATGCAATTTCAGAACACACAACATTCTATAATATAACTGTTATTTGATGTAAAAATGAAAAGCTTATTTAACACTAACACGCAAAGACCCAAACAGCGTTCCGTTTGCTATTACTGTGTAACTCCTTTAGGGCAACATCTGAAAAATAGCACACTTGGTAGTGTACCGGTGCTCGACCAGTTGGCGAAAGCCAACATCACCCACAACAGAGAACAGTTGATTGTCAAGGGCAATGAATTCCATTATCTTGGCGTTTAATGGATTTCGCCTTTGAGTTGTCTCGCTGATATTGTCTTACTCTTTCAAATGAATGCTCGACTTGACTGCTCGATCAACACAGCAGACATTGTGGGCTAGGTTAGGAATGCTGTGTAGTGCAACATTTTACGTGGCGTCATTATCATGTACCTACGCACGTAGGCTTTGAAATCGGTGTTAAACTGGACAGACAGCGGGCCGATACCGATGTTGGCATTTTTATTTAATGTCGTCTGATTCCGATATATCATGCATCCCTAGCTGTAACATAACAAAATGTGGAAAAAGTCAGGGTTCTGAATGCACTGTAGCTAGCCACTGGAGAACAATTCTAATTCTGTCAACGACATCTGGCTTTTGTTGTGAAGCCAAATCCAAAATGGCTTCCCTTGACTTTTTTGGGGGGTTCGCCAGGACCATTTATAGTTGAGCTCGTTCAGTTAGCTCAACGCTGTTTGGATTATTTGATAAAAAAAAAGGGTGGCCAAATGCTCGCTGGCTTCCCTTGCATTCAATGATAGATGGGCTACACATACAGAGGGGCACTTATTCGCTTGCTTTCTCCGGTGAAATACATTCAGCCTCTTGTGAATTGAAGGAAAATGATGGCTTCCCTTGGCACCCATGAATACACGCCACTGTAAAGGCTAGTCTTACCTATCCCATAATGTGCCTCTAGTCTATAGATGTTCACTGTGAGATCATTCAGGGCTCGTCTGTCTCTAATCCCTTTCATGTCGACTCACTACCATGAATGGGAGAAGGCTCCATCGAAGGATGCGGTGCGGCAGCTATGTGCTGACAGTTTCCCTTCTGGAGCCCCTGAGTCATGGCGACTCGCGGAAAGTACAGCAGGGACCCTGTCTGTATCTGCCATCGAGGCAAAGGAGGTGAGTGTGAGAAAGTAAAGTAATTGCAATATCAGTCATCAACCAAGGAGAGAAACAGGTTGCACTGCACACAGATGGCAGCTTTCTAATTCTAACTGCCATTCACTAATTCTCATCAGATTCCAAGAAGCGTTTACATGTCAGGGACCTAGTAAAGCGTGGCGACCCGGGTTCAAAATCTGCGAAGGGCATTGTACTGTCGCTGTTTGCTACAATATTATTACAGAATGCAGGGCTAATGTATAGAACCACCAACATGACTCTTTACACATCTCTCAAACCACCAGTGTTTGTCAAACTGATCATCTGGGAGAGGACACCAATTGATCCTGTGCTCCTCTCTTTCAGCTTATTGCAGCCCTGCACACCCTTTCTCACCACATCCTGTTCCATAACCTGACAGCGCCCGAGCAGATCCTTGTACTATTCCCCAAGTCATTCCACCCCAGCCTCAAGATCCTCATTACCAAGATTATGCTTGAGCACAGGTCTGTAGCCATTCCTCCCACGCTCACCAAGGACCACTTTCTCATGGTTCTTCAACGTACATGTCTAATTTTGGGAACTGAAATGGTGTCAAATGTTTGAAATACAGTTGCTGTTTTTTTTTTTTTTGTAGCCCCACATGGAGAAATGAGGCTCTGTCTAATCAAAGTAAGCATGTTCTTTCATATTCCAGCTCTATTCTTTGAACTATCTGTTACTGAATGAGTGTGAACGTGTGGTACCAACCCTGACAACTGTTGGTTGAATGTTCTCCAGTTTCGCTGCCCCATCTAGTGGAGATGGACTGGAGAGTCGACATGAAGACTGCATCTGACTCGGTCAGTCGCATGGCTGTGCCCACCTGCCTGGTGCACATGAAGGTATGCCAATGTGCGCCATGCACTGGTCTCAACAAACATGTGTTCCTCACTTTAATATTACAATTTTCTGCATTTTGTCACATACATCCAGTGCTTAACATGTGCAGGGGCTCACTGGAGCCTCAAATGTTCTACTGCTTGAGCTCCTGCACCTCAGAATATTAGCTAAAAAGTATTGTACTGGTACCATTTCAGTCAGTCAAGCACTGCTTTACATCCATACATTACAAGCACTGCAATAACATTTATAAATGTGTAGATGCTACAACTAGGGCTTGTTGAAGTTGGTCTGGGTATAAGTGACTGTCACTAACAGTGTGTTGCCATTGCAGGTGGAGGACTCCAGCTGTCTAAGGGGCAGTGGCGCTCTCTCATCGGTCACGGTGGAGTTGAGCAAGGAAACTCTGGACACCATGCTGGACGGCCTGGGCCGGATCCGTGACCAATTGTCAGTGGTGGCCGGAAAATGAGACCCCTCACCAGAATGGCCACACCGGAGGCCTTGGGTACATCATTCTTGATACTCTAAAGTGACTTTTACTCATCTCATTTATCTGCACAAATCTGAAAACAGAGAAATCAATTATGGGTGCCCATTTTCTACTAATAAACATAAAAGTCTCAAATGTAAACACTTGATAAAGTGGCTCACACGACGTCAGTGACACTGCCAGGGTGTCAGTGCCGTTTTAAGGAAGGTGGGAAATAAGAGGTAGCAATTTTAGACATGGGCTAAAAGATGGAAAAGAAGAAGAGACTCGTTCCTCTAGTCCCGGGGGGAAGAAACAAACAAGTACACACAATCCCATCATTAGCACTGATCTGGTAGTGCCACTACATTCCTCCTTGTTCTGTCAGTAGAGTCAAGAGGGTCTTTTGAATTCAATGTTTATGTCAATAAATGAAGAGATTAATGCTGAAGTTTGTCTTTTTACTGCTCTTGTACTAGGACCATCAAATCAGTCAATACACAGGACCAAGATATTGCAGAGCTGGATTACATGTATTTTAGTCTCAGACCGTAAACAGTTAGTTACGAAACAAGTTATGGTTCATCTTCATTCAAGTATGTTATTAATGGCTCATTTCCCTTACAATTATATTGTACACTGCAAATACATTAAGGCTACAATCTCTTATCACAGCATTTTTGTTAACAGGAGGCCCTGTTTAACAAGCCAAATCTTTGGTGTTAGGATAATTTTCAAACATTTCTATAGACAAATATTCCCATATCAAAACACAGTAAGAACCTCACATCAATACCATATTAAACATTTTGATCAAGTGTGTTGATCTTGTTGCATGGGAAAGTAGCAGTTAGTAGTGTGACGAAACCCATAACTAGCCTACAGATATTGTTGCACACGCTTTGTCTAGGGGTCCTGTAACATGAATGTGTGCATTTGTGAGAAATTAACGTATGTGCCAAAGGGAGACCGCAAACTTGCCTTGGTCCAGGGCCGGCTCTGTCTCTTGACCTCTTGGTTGGCCATCCAAGCGGATTCTTATTTGTTCAGATGGTGACGAAACACATGTACAAAAAGGAAACCACCAGCAGGCATGTCCAAACGAACCAGCAGCCTCACAGCTTACAAGCTGAGACGCTGACTGACGATCACCCTAATTGGCAGCAGCAATGTGTGCCGATCAACCAAGCTCAGCACCTGGACCCGGTCGCTGCCACCTGAGGGATTGAGTGTGAAAGGGTATCCTTGACAATGTCCATTAGTAGTAGAATTTGAACCCTTTTTTACAGATAGCCACGGGCACACTCCAACACTAACACTGTTTAGTGAGTCCGCCAGATCAAAGGAAGTAGGGTTGACCAGGGATGTTTGCTTGATAAGTGTGTGAATCTTCCTGTCCTGCTAAGCATTCAAAATGTAACGAGTACTTTTGTGTGTCAGGGAAAATATAAGGAGTAAAAAGTACATACTTTTCTTTAGAAATGTGGTGTAGTAAAAGTTGTCAAAAATGTAAATAGGAAAGTACAGATACCCCCAAAACTACTTAATACTTTACACCACTGTTACAGTATTTTGCCTGGTAAATTGTTTTCTCCCAATGTTTATATGACCCCCAAACAGGCCCATTGTTGCCTGCATACGCCTTTTATACCTCCCGTGCGCGACTGGTTGTCGTGGTGTGCAGATGTGGGTGGTTGTCTATTTTCATAATTCCATTGAATATACACCATAACAAAAATCCATTATTCATTTGTTTAGGCAGATCCTAAGAAACATAAGACTAATAAAAAAGGATATAATTTCATATTTTGAGTTGAATTATGTTACTGGTCTGTGCAGCCTCTATGGTTGTAGCATGCACATGAATATTTGTTTATTAAACAGAAAATACACAGTCACACATTTGATAGTAGGCTAAGAATGAAATAATAGAATAAAATACAAAGAATATCCCAACTTGCATCATGACAACATAAAAAGATTTATCAGAGCCCAAATTAAACCTGATTATTATTATTTTTAAATCTACGTGTCACCTCTTTCCAACCCTCACTCTGCTTTGTTAGGGAGCAGGTGTAGGATATTACATTGATAGTATCTTCATCACGACACCGATAGAAAATAATAGCAATCTATATTTTCAAAAGCATTGGAGTCTCATGTTCCTACTGCGTGTGATCAGTGCTAATAAATGAGCCAATTTGACAAGATGATCATAAGCAGCACTCAAATCAAATGTAGGCCTATTATAACAATTGGATGACTTTGCGAGTTTAAGTAAACAATAATTTGATGCCTTCAATTGCATTAGCCTACTTTATTCCAATATTTTCATCATTCAGTGATGTTTCCACAGTTGTGGTTAAGGAAATTGCATGTGGTGGGCTATGCGAAGAGATGGGTGAAGTGACATGCCTCGCAAAGTTTCTAACTGCCAGGATGATAGTAGTAACGGCCGCTGTCTAGCAACCATCAAGAGCTTAAGAGCGGAGTGCGTGCCAATGCCGCCTCAGGTTTTTATGGCTACATTTCATTCTAAGCCGTAGGCAGAACTTTACCATAATCATGACTAGGTCGGTTGGCGGAAATAAACATATGGGCTTTGTCTCGCGGGCTTTCTTATATAGAGAGAAGTCGGCATGAAGTTGGCAGAATAATGTCTCAGTTTGAAAGGTGTACATGTCCCAGTGGAGGCTGCTGAGGGGAGCGGCTTATAATAATGGCTGGAAGGGAGCAAATGGAATGGCATCAAGCACCTGGAAACCATGTGTCTGATGTATTTAATATCATTCCATTCATTCTGCTCCAGCCATTAGCACGAGCCCGTCCTCCACAATTATGGTGCCACCAACCTCTTGTGATATGTCCTAACACTAACCGTCCCCCAATAGATCATACAAGTTAGAAATGTGTATAAAAATGGCTTAGGGTCCAGACGTCCATCTGTCTGTCTCAAGAAGACTTCAGCAGTGAGATGCCTTCCATGTCCAGCTCAACTGGATGGACACTGAAGTCTCGGAGGCCCTGGGACACAAACAGTCAATGTCAGCTGAAACGCTGAGCATACCTCACCTCTGCTTTTAAATGAGTTATTTTGGTTTCTTTTTAAACTCAAGTTTTAAACACATAGGACTGATATAACTGCCCTGTTCGTTCCCTGCCATCTTCATTTGAACTATACCTGATCCTTTCAGTATATCGCCATCTGTCTATATATACTCACTTGTGTGTTGTTGAGGACCTGACGCACTGCCTCCCCCTGCTGTGGCTGGCGGGTCAGCAGGTAGAGGAAGCCCCCTCCGCCCGCCCCAGCCAGAGTCTGGCCCAGGGCCAGCGGGCGCAGGGCATCCATCATGGTCCGCACAGCTGCCGGCTCACACCCCGGAGCCATCACTTTCTTCTGGCCCCAGTAACGCTCCAGACAAGCCCCCAGCCTGGGGAGAGAGCCTAGAGGGAGATGGAGGGGAGAGGATTAACAAACACATTTAGCATCTCCCGGCTTCCACGCATAGCCTACAAGCCACTGATGCAGACCTTTGGAACGTCTAACAAATCCATGTAATACACCATCACAATAAATCCATTATGTATTTTAGACAGGACTAAAGAAACATATGAAGAAAATTTATATTTCAGAAGAACAGAATACTATACTCTGAGTTGTCCTTATGTTAGGTCCTGATCTGGCTATGCCAAATGGCTGTGGGCTACACTACTTCATTTAGCAGACAGGATTTCCTTAGAATTCCGTGGCATTATTTTATAGTATGAAGAATACAATTGAACAAAGCTGAATAAAATAGAAAGTATATTTTCTCAAAATAATTTGAGTGTGCGCGCACATGAAGCCATTCTGTGCACGTTTTTAACCAATTCCGAGGTGCGTATTGAAGATATTGGAAGAACTGTCCACATTTACTTTTCGTCAGTTAACAATATGAGTAGGCCTAACGAACAGCAAAAGCACTAGACTATGTCAATCTACTATCCCCCATAGTACAAAGGTCGACCTACTCTATTCTGTGCAAGAAATAAATATTCCAAACATAGTCTGGGACAGTTGTGTGATGCGACAGATCCCAAATTAATACAACCACTAGCATAAAAAAATGTTTTAAACAATGAGCCTGACACAGCAGATGAGAACATTTAGCTGAAAATGTTGATAAACTATGCTATTTCTTCACATTATAAGCACAGCAATGTGCACACGGCAGTAGGCTACAAGCACGAATGTTCCATTAGCAGAAAAACACCATTCACAAAAAAGTGACCACAAATGTGATTTTGCATTAAATGCTTTTATTATCAAGGTGCATTTTTATGGTGAAAATTATCTTCCCCAAACTTGAAACTCACACACTGCGTATGTATGCAATTCAGACTCTACACCTGTTGTAAAGCAGATGAATGTGCTTTATTTGGCCACTTTAGTTGTAATATAAACCTTATCAAAACATATAGGCCTATGGGCTAGGCTACATGAGGTGTGCGACTGAGTTAAAAAAAGTCACCCAAAAAATAATGCACTGTTTACCTTAAGCAGGGCATCATTCACGAGTGATAATTTATCATTCACAAGTGATAGGCTAATATTGTCACATATCACACTATTCAATATATATATATATATATACAGTGCCTTGCGAAAGTATTCGGCCCCCTTGAACTTTGCGACCTTTTGCCACATTTCAGGCTTCAAACATAAAGATATAAAACTGTATTTTTTTGTGAAGAATCAACAACAAGTGGGACACAATCATGAAGTGGAACGACATTTATTGGATATTTCGAACTTTTTTAACAAATCAAAAACTGAAAAATTGGGCGTGCAAAATTATTCAGCCCCCTTAAGTTAATACTTTGTAGCGCCACCTTTTGCTGCGATTACAGCTGTAAGTCGCTTGGGGTGTCTATCAGTTTTGCACATCGAGAGACTGACATTTTTTCCCATTCCTCCTTGCAAAACAGCTCGAGCTCAGTGAGGTTGGATGGAGAGCATTTGTGAACAGCAGTTTTCAGTTCTTTCCACAGATTCTCGATTGGATTCAGGTCTGGACTTTGACTTGGCCATTCTAACACCTGGATATGTTTATTTTTGAACCATTCCATTGTAGATTTTGCTTTATGTTTTGGATCATTGTCTTGTTGGAAGACAAATCTCCGTCCCAGTCTCAGGTCTTTTGCAGACTCCAGGTTTTCTTCCAGAATGGTCCTGTATTTGGCTCCATCCATCTTCCCATCAATTTTAACCATCTTCCCTGTCCCTGCTGAAGAAATGCAGGCCCAAACCATGATGCTACCACCACCATGTTTGACAGTGGGGATGGTGTGTTCAGCTGTGTTGCTTTTACGCCAAACATAACGTTTTGCATTGTTGCCAAAAAGTTCAATTTTGGTTTCATCTGACCAGAGCACCTTCTTCCACATGTTTGGTGTGTCTCCCAGGTGGCTTGTGGCAAACTTTAAACAACACTTTTTATGGATATCTTTAAGAAAAGGGTTTCTTCTTGCCACTCTTCCATAAAGGCCAGATTTGTGCAATATACGACTGATTGTTGTCCTATGGACAGAGTCTCCCACCTCAGCTGTAGATCTCTGCAGTTCATCCAGAGTGATCATGGGCCTCTTGGCTGCATCTCTGATCAGTCTTCTCCTTGTATGAGCTGAAAGTTTAGAGGGACGGCCAGGTCTTGGTAGATTTGCAGTGGTCTGATACTCCTTCCATTTCAATATTATCGCTTGCACAGTGCTCCTTGGGATGTTTAAAGCTTGGGAAATCTTTTTGTATCCAAATCCGGCTTTAAACTTCTTCACGACAGTATCTCGGACCTGCCTGGTGTGTTCCTTGTTCTTCATGATGCTCTCTGCGCTTTTAACGGACCTCTGAGACTATCACAGTGCAGGTGCATTTATACGGAGACTTGATTACACACAGGTGGATTGTATTTATCATCATTAGTCATTTAGGTCAACATTGGATCATTCAGAGATCCTCACTGAATTCTGGAGAGAGTTTGCTGCACTGAAAGTAAAGGGGCTGAATAATTTTGCACGCCCAATTTTTCAGTTTTTGATTTGTTAAAAAAGTTTGAACTATCCAATAAATGTTGTTCCACTTCATGATTGTGTCCCACTTGTTGTTGATTCTTCACAAAACAATACAGTTTTATATCTTTATGTTTGAAGCCTGAAATGTGGCAAAAGGTCGCAAAGTTCAAGGGGGCCGAATACTTTCGCAAGGCACTGTATATATGTATATGTGTGTGTGTGTGTGTGTGTGTATAATTTGTTTTCATTTAGAAGGGACCATTATCATGCGCCCATCTCAAAACAGGTGCAGCTAGAAAACAAATCTGCCAATTAAAATATGCAGCCCCACTTAGGTACGAGTTTAAAAGACCATTCCTCTCCCTCTCACCTTCTGTACAGGCGCGGGCACATTCTTCTGCGTTGTCCACTAGCTGCCCGGCGTTCTCCACGATGGAGGGCACACGGCTGTACCAGCGCCGCACCGTGTCCTGCACAACAACATGGCAGCCATTTTAGAGACGAGACACCCAACATCCTTCAAACTGCACCAGGGGTACAGCTCAGTAGTCTGAAGTTTATTCCTCTCCTTGGCTATTCCTCTAAGTAGCTGTAGAAGTTGACATACTGTTTTGATCATGTAGTTTTGAAAGATTTCAGCTAGTAAATACATGGTACATGTGAAATGACAAAATGCCTGCAGCACTGAGAGGAAGTGTTCTTCCACAACTGTATACTGTAAACAGGAAGTGATCAGAAATATTATTGTGGAAACAGGAAGTGTGGATGCTTGGTGAAAATATATTAAAAGGAACTTTACAGAACCTCATTAAATCCCAAAGCGATATTTTGAACCCTAAACTTGACTAAAAGCACGAAACAAGGTGTTCTAGCACACAGTCAGAAAGCGTTGGATTTATTACAGTGGAGATTTAAACTCAATACAGACTAAAAGGCCTGATTTATAAGTTACAATTATTTTTTGAAAGTACAAAAAGTCAGTCTTTTTAATGAATGGTATAAAGTTAAGGGGTTAACATTGTGACTTTGAATAAGTGGTAGGCTGGATGGTTAACCTGCAGCAAGTTTCGTGCAAGCCGAGTCTTGCCGGTGTAGACCAGCAGGAGGTGCTGTTGCAGTGAGAGCAGAAAGTCGTCGGAGAGAGGGAGACGTTCCACTTCCACCCGGAGGGGGAGACAGGCTTTGGAGCGCGCCACCTTTACTCCCCCCACCAAGCCTCCGACCTGGTCCTGCCAACCACCACCTCAGGAGGGAGATCGGGAGAGAGAAGGAAACAGAATGAGTGCATCATAACAAATAACATATCATAATATTCTATTAATATAATATGCCATTTAGCAGACGCTTTTATCCAAAGCGACTTAAAACCCTTTGACACGTGTGGTCCCTGCTGTGTACACTCAAACCGGTGTGATTAGAATGTCTAGTTACAATTGACATGTTTGAGCTGGCCACACTGTTTTATCACAAAACAATGTTGCAATTATCATTGTGTTTTATAGGCTACATTGGTCCTAGCGCTAACTGAGAAACGAAACACAAGCTGTCATATTTAGACAACTCTTGGCTGATAGAAACCATAATATGAATTAACAATGACTATTTACACTTCATCACATCATGGGTGAGCTCACCAGTGATCAAAATAATTGAGTAAAGTCCTTTCTAAAAGTCTAAAGTAGTCCAATGGTGTGTAGTTGTGCGCGCCGCCATGGGTGTTTTTCTCCATCAACCAAAGATAAGAGGTAACAAGATGAGTTGGGTCTGTTTGCAGTATGCATGTTAAAGACGAAGGGGATGTGTCGTCTCCCATCATTCACTTCCAGAAGTTCTCGAGTGAACCATCCCTTCACCTTGCTATACCATCGTTTGTCTGACAGACGTTTTCGTGACTCAGCAATTTTTTTTTTACTTTGGAAAAGTGTCAAATCTATAAAACGTAGTGCACTGTGTTTGTAGCGGATTCTAGTTTTGGGAACAGAAAAATGTATTGAGATCCAGATGCTTCATAGATGAGAAAATGACCAGAATCTCGGCCCAGTTTCACTACTAACGACTGGACTTCCTCTCACTTCTATATTTGGTGGTGAGAAAACGTTCTAAACTGATGCTTCAGCTTCATAACCCCTGTGACGTGCCTGTGGCTTAGCATTAGCTCATCATAATCAGAACAACCTTCAAAAAAGTATTTTACACACGTGTCCATTACAATCTATGCAAGAATCCAAAGTTATTATAAGTAAGGAAAAGAACAATGAAGGCAACATGGGCGCCAGGGTTACGGCTAGAAGGGATCCCAGCTTTTGTCAGATTTGACTTTTCGTAGCAGGTTAGGAAAATTAACGTAGCAGGTTAAGATAATTAGGTTAAGGTTAGGAAAAGGGTTAGGATTAGCTAAAATGGATCCCTTCTAGCCATGTCCGGACGCCAGTCGGAAAATGCGCCAGGGGGAAAAAAGTTAGTACAGGTTCTGTTCTCACTGGAGATGCAAATGTCTGCATTCTTGATCCTAAGAAACACTGGGGAAGTGCTTGGGCTCTCATCTAAGAGAGAAGTTTGAGGCATTACAATGAGCCGGACAAATGTAAATTGTCCGCCACAGTGAAATGGGCTGCTTCTATGTGAATTATTGAGGAGGGCGAAACACACCTCAATTCAAATTGTTAAATAAACCTTGTTTGAAAATAGTTTGAGATTGACAAGTTGAAACATAGCCTATAGATAATTAGCACGCAGCACGCCATGGTTTTAGGGCAGAGCGGGTTAACTGTCCTGATGCGTAACAATCACATTTTGCAACAGTGAAGGCATTCTTCACAAGCATAAAAACATCTCATGCTTTGGGGACAGTTACAGATATTTGGAAGTCACATGTGGGTGAATAGATTTTCGTATCAGTGGCCCCAGCGGTAATTGATCCCTCTATCCTAACGTTGCAAGCACAATGCCTTAACTGAGCCACACAGCATAGGATGTGAATGGTATCCTGTGTACAGTGCATTCGGAAGGTATTCAGACCCCTTGTCTTTTTCCACATTTTGTTACGCTACAGCCCCATTACAAAATGTATTAAATTGTTTTTTTTGGTCATCAATCTACACACAACACCCCACAATGACAAAGCAAAAACGGTTTATTTTTAAATGTTTGCAAATTTATTAAAAACAAAAAACTGAAATATTACATTTACACAAGTATTCAGCCCCTTTACTCAGTACTTTGATGAAGCACCTTTGGCAGCAATTACAGCCTCGATTCTTCTCGGGTATGACGCTACAAGCTTGGCACACCTGTATTATATTCTCACGCTCTGTCAGGTTGGATGGGGAGCGTCGCTGATCGGCTTCAAGTCCGGGCTCTGGCTGGGCCACTCAAGGACAGTCATAGACTTGTCACGAAGCCACTCCTGCGTTGTCTTGGCTGTGTGCTTAGGGCTGTTGCCCTGTTGGAAGGTTAACTTTAGCCCCAGTCTGAGGTCCTGAGCCCTCTGGAGCATCTTTCCCTCAATCCTGACTAGTCTCCCAGTCCCTCCTGCTGAAAAACATCCCCACATCATGATGCTGCCACCACCATGCTTCACCGTAGGGATGGTGGCAGGTTTCATCCAGACGTGAAGCTTTTGCATTCAAGCCAAAGAGTTCAATCTTGGTTTCATCAGTCCAGAGAATCTTGTTTTTCATGGTCTGAGAGTCTTTAGGTGCCTTTTGGCAAACTCCCAACGGGCTGCAATGTGCCTTTTACTGAGGAGTGGCTTCCGTCTGGCCACACTACCGTAAAGGCCTGATTGGTGGAGTGCTGCAGTGATGGTTGTCCTTTTGGAAGGTTCTCCCATCAACACAGAGGAACTCTAGAGCCCTGTCAAGAGTGACCATGGGGTTCTTGGTCACCTGCCTGACCAAGGCCTTTCTCCCCCGATTGCTCAGTTTGGCTGGGCGGCCAGCTCTAGAAAGTGTTGGTGGTTCTAAACTTCTTCCATTTAAGAATGATGGAGGCCACTGTTTTCTTGGGGACCTTCAATACTGCATAAATATTTTGGTACCCTTCCCCAGATCTGTGCCTAGACACAATCCTGTCTCAGAGCTCTACGGACAATTTGTTTAACCTCATGGCTTGGTTTTTGCTCTGACATGCACTGTTAACTGTGGGACCTTTTATAGACAGGTGTGTGCCTTTCCAAATCATGCCCAATCAATTGAATTTACCACAGGTGGACTCTAATCAAGTTGTAGAAACATCTCAAGTATGATCATTGGAAACAGGATCCACCTGAGCTTCAAAAGTTCTGAATACTTAAAGAAGGTATTCGTTTTTTTTTTTTTTAATACATTTGCAAAAAATTCTAAAAACCTATTTCCACTTTGTCATTATGGAGTATTGTGTGTAGATTGACGAGGATATGTATTTATTTCATCCCTTTTAGAATAAGGCTGTAACAAACTAAATGTGGAAGAAGTCAAGGGGTCTGAATACTTTCTGAATGCACTGTGTGTGTTTTTGTGAGTGCGTGTTGTCTCACCAGTGGTCAGCATCTGCTCCAGGTGGAGAACAGCGTGAATGAGAGAGTCTGTGTCGTAGGTTCGCCCCGTGCATCTATAGACAGCTGCCAGCACCGCTCCCGCCAAGATACTACTGGTACCTGCAGGTGCAACAACAAGCAGTGCGAGAGAAAACGGGGAGAAAGATGGAGAAAGAGTGAGAGAGGGGATGTGAGGGGAAGGGGAGAGAAGGGTGAAGGAGTGAGTGGGCAATGTGTGCCACTTGTCATTGATGACCAAGTAGTGTTTTTTGCTTTTTCTGCAGCACCACAACAACAAGAGACAATGTGGTGGTTTATGTGTTATGAGACGCTGACACTGGCCCATGGTCATGTGCATTAGGCACCAAATGGAAGAAAACAGACTGAAACAGGCAGGGACTACTTAGACTCTCTAATAAAAATGACAATACATTTTCCATTGCAAAACATTCTCCGTTTTGCAAGACCAATGTCTTGCAAAATGTTTTCTGTTACATGCCCTATTGAGCACAACCCATTGCACTTCTTACCCAGTCCTGAACCGTGCGGCAGGAGGGACCAGGTGTGGATCTCCACCCCTCCGCCCCAGCGCTGCAGGAGCTGCTCATCCAGGGACTGCCGAGAGGGATAGGTAACCAGGCCGCTGCATACACACACTGCCTTCAACAGGGCAGCTGGGACACACACACACACGGGAGCAGATGACCAGATATGACCAACAGGGATGTAGTGTAGCGTAAAGACACATTGATTCTGTTCACGCACCCTTTTAATTGGTGAGCATTTAGTGTTCACAGTGACAGCTGCCAGTTTTACCACAACATGATTGATGATTGAACATGATTGATCACAAAGCATGACCTGGACTCAAACATGACAACTAGAAATGTGCCTTTATGAAAAACTGGATCACGCAATAGCAGTCAGACAGCACAAGGATATAGAATTATTATTAAGATCGTTTTTTTTTAAAACATGGAAAAATGCCACACAAGACTCCACACACATACTGATCAGCACGGCCCACATACACTACCGTTCAAAACATACATGAAATGAGTTGCAAAATGAATAGGAAATATAGTAAAGATGTTGACGAGGTTATAAATAATGATTTTGAATTGAAATAGTAAATTGTGTCCTTCAAACTTTGCTTTCGTCAAAGAATCCTCAATTTGCAGCAATTACAGCCTTGCAGACCTTTGGCATTCTGGTTATCAATTTGTTGAGGTAATCTGAAGAGATTTCAACCCATGCTTCCTGAAGAACCTCCCACAAGTTGGATTGGCTTGATGGGCACTTCTTACGTACAATACGGTCAAGCTGCTCCCACAACAGCTCAATAGGTTTGTGATCCGGTGACTGGCCTGGCCACTCCATTATAGACAGAAGACCATGACTGCTTCTTCCCTAAATAGTTCGGAGCTGTGCTTTGGGTCATTGTCCTGTTGTAGAAGGAAATTGGCTTCAACAAAAATTAAGTGCCGTCCACAGGGTATGGCATGGCGTTGCAAAACAGAGTGATAGCCTTCCTTCTTCAAGATCCCTTTTACCCTGAACAAATCTCCCACTTTACCATCACCAAAGCACCCCCAGACCATCACATTGCCTCCACCATGCTTGACAGATGGCGCCAAGCACTCCTCAAGCATCTTTTCTGCGTCTCACGAATGTTCTTCTTTGTTATCTGAACACCTCAAACTTAGATTCGTCGGTCCATAACACTTTTTTTACAATCTTCCTCTGTACAGTGTGTGTTCTTCTGCCCATCTTAATCTTTTATTTTTATTGTCTAAGATATGGCTTTTTCTTTGCAACTCTGCCTAGAAGTCCAGCATCCCGGTGTCGCCTCTTCACTGTTGAAGTTGAGACTGGTGTTTTGCAGGTACTATTTAATGAAGCTGCCAGTTGAGGACTTCTGATGGGTCTGTTTCTCAAACTAGACACTAATGTACTTGTCTTCTTGCTCAGTTGTGCACCGGGGCCTCCCACTCCTCTTTCTATTCTGGTTAGAGCCAGTTCTGTTCTGTGAAGGGAGATTAGCTAACAACGTGACATTGGAACACAGGAGTGATGGTTGCTGATAATGGGCCTCTGTACGCATATGTAGATATTCCATAGAATAAAAAAAATCTGCCGTTTCCAGCTACAATAGTAATTTACAACATTAACGATGTCTACTGTATTTCTGATCAATTTGATGTTTTTTTTTAAATGGACAAAAAAATATACATAAAAATGCCCATTTAAGTCTTACCAGGTGCATATGGCACACAGTGGTCTTTCAGATCCTCCAGCCTCTCGCAAACTGTCTCCATGGCGATAGCATCATCCTGCACTCCGCTGGAACTGACCAATAGCAGACGGGGCTCTTTGATGCGACGAGCTCGGGCACCAATGGGCCGTCTCCCGTCGACCTTCACTGCCACGTTGACCACTGTGCCGCCATGTTCAAAGGCAATGGGCGGAGTGTCGCTCCAGCCACCTGTGGGATAGAGCCTATTGTGAGAAGTACTCTGACGGGCTTTGTGGCAAGAAAACACAAACTGATATAGGACCAGGCTAATGACTTTCCATTCCATTTTTTGTTAAACTAAGCATCCCATAGCATTGTTGGGTTCCAGTATGAAATACTTGCTATACACAGCGTTAATGGGCACATGTATGAGGAATGTATATGGTGGGGTCAATGGAGGTTGGATAAGAGCCAGGGGTTTGGCATATTACTAAGTAAGGGAAAGGCAATCACATGGTTGCGGTCACTAATAAGGGTGGATAGCTGTGGATTAGTGAGGAATGGGGGCTGAGGTCAGGTCACATGAAGGTAGAAGGGACAGTTTATTGCCCACATCACTTAACTTCCTGCCTAACAACAAAGATGTAGTGTTTATAGAAAAGGAGGAGACTCCACCTAAAAGGGGGTTTAAACACTTGTGCTGGTGGAAACACGTCTTAGCAGCTGTTTGACACAGTGGGTGAATAAACTTGGTTTGAGCTTTGACTAGATGTCCGTTAGGTTCTAAATAAACAGAGTAGAAACTAACGGCATGTTTTTAGGGGTATTGTCCCGGTTTAAAAGAGTAGGGATAACTCCTCAAAAGAGCTTTGCCATTAGAGTTTGGCTAAGGGAAAGGTCTAGGGCAGAGTTCCCAAACTCGGTCCTCGGCACCCCAAGGGCTACACATTTGGGTTTTTGCACTAGCGCTACACAGCTTCTTTAAATAATCAACTAATCATCAAGCTTTGATCATTTGAATCAGCTGTGTAACATTAGGGGAAAAAACAAAAAGCGTACCCCTTCAGGTCACGAAGACAGAGTTTTAGAAACGCTGTTCTAGGGGTGAAAGAACAGGGCTATTGACTCACCTGAGAGGTCCAGTCTGGCAGGACACTCCACATTTTGCCATTCCCCAAGGGGCGGGACCTCACCTTGACCAATGTAGATAAATCTCTGTGATAACATCACAGCCTGTCGTAACAGCACCTGCCCGGCCGCCTCATAGTGCCGTGCAGCACGCACCAGCAGGTCTGGCCTGCAGGGGGCAGTCATATACTGTCACTTCTGACTTAATTTAAATGTATTATAATAATTAATGGTTTCCTTTCCTTCTTGACCACAGTCTTAAGGAATTGATATTGCAGAGAGTAAACATTATGGTGCATATACAGATGTCAGCAGTTAATAGTTAATAGTATCAGTATGGGTCTGACCTGCTGAGCCACTTGGCTCTCTCGGTGGCCAGGGCCTGGACGCCACCCAGCAGGTCTCCCTGCTCCAGGATGGAGAAAGCATGGCTCCAGGCGGGGTTAGCAGCCGGCCCGCTCCTCAGCCCCCCTCGGCCCTCCCCGGCCAGGCAGGCCAACACGTCAGCTATACAGGCCAGGCAGCGGGCCGCCACTCCCAGGTTCTCCCCGCTGCCCACTGCAACTGGAGCACACAAGGTTACTATTGTCATTGAGAGCATGTCTGCACGTAGATAACAGTATGTCTACTTGGTCTCCACCAGCCTTTTTTCCATTCTTATGGCCGTCTGACAGCAGGAGTGCAAAATGAGCCTGTATAATGCATTCAGGCATCTGCACCCCCAGGAATTCACACAAACACACATTTAGAGAACATAAACTTCAAGTGTTGAAAAGGTGAAAGAAATAAGATGGTGCCTGAGACACTAACTTCTCCACACTGCAACTCCTTGCAGTGTAAATGCCCATGTGTTCTCACGGTCAAATAAAGGAACATCAATACTCACTGGAGTCTAGTGTGCAGAGGAGCTCCTCATGCTGGCCTCCAAGCACGGCAGCCCTGAAGCTGGGTAACAACCCACGATCGCTCTGGCTCTTCAAGTTGTCCATCACTCTCCTCCTCCCCACCTGGAAGAATAGCGCCTCCCTCCAGCGCAGCTCCCCCTCCTGGTCAGTAAGGGAAAGGACCTCTCGGAGAGAGAGCCTCCACACGGCCCTCCACTGCTCCAGTGCCCCCGGCCCACCCAACAGCCAGCACACCCCCACCTCCAGCCCCACCGCACCACCCCGCGGCTGGAAGACTGGGAACAGGCGGGCCTCCATGAGTGACTGGGACCTCCCGGACCCCCACAGATCCTCAGGCCTAGGGAGAGAAAGAGCAGAGGGACCCAGCAAATATAACATTCATCATTCCAAGGGTCCAAATCATGAGCAGAGTAGGTTAGCAATCAAGCTAACATGCTTACTGTATTCCAGTGCGGCTGTAGAGGTCACTCCATCTGTGATTCAGAAAGGTGGCACCATCGTCATTGCATGAAACCTATGGGAAGGCAAAGTCTGTAAGAGACAAACAGACATTCTAAACAGCCTCTGTCCACAGTCCTACCATTCAGATGGTGAAATATCTAAAGAAGGTGGAAGGGAGGAGGAGAGAGAAGACAGCGCCCTGCTACCTTAAGATCATCGTAAGCCCCCAGCACTGTATAAACAGTAATCTTCATCTCTCCCAGTTGTATGTGGTGCCCTTGGATGATGTGGTCATTGGTTAAGGCCAGCTGCTGGATGTGCGAAGATGAGGTCACTTCCAGGCCTGAGAGTAAACAACCTGAATGCACATCCATTGGTCCCTGGGAAAAGAGGTCAAAGGTCATACAACATCCAAGCATACGGGGACACAGTGAAATAAATGTTTTAAATACACATTTTATTCTATGTTTGAGTTCCTCCAGACCTGAAGGTGGCAGTGCTGGATAACTGCTCCTGACGCAACAATGACGTCCCCCTCCAGAACACTGTTGATCACCCTGCCTCCATCACTCACACACTGAGTATTCTGAGGACAACACAGACAGAAATACATGGACAGATATTAAACACACACAATACTTGGTCCAGGGTTGGGTCCAGGGTTGTGACCAAGGTTGGGATCAATTCAATTTATTGTTCCTGACACGTTTATGGCAGCTTTATGTAGACCTTACGAGTGAAGGGTTACCTAGTACGTAGTGGAAGATCCTAAGAGGAGGAAGAGGAAGACCATGCTCCTCAGAAAATGTCATAAAAATAAAATAGTGAAACAATAAAACAGTGATCCTTTTTAGTTAAAACTATTCTAAATATATTCACAAGTCACCAAATAATTGATTTAAAAAAACACTATTCTGCCATGAAGGTCTACAGTAGCTTTAGCAGCACTTGGTGGAGCCGGAGGAAAGCTAGCTTCTGTCCTCTGGGTACATTGACTTCAATAAAAAACCTAGGAGGCTCTTGGTTTTCACCCCCTTCAATAGACTTACAACCTATCAGAGCTCCTGCAGCATGAACTGACATGTTGTCCACCCAATCAAAGGATTGCAGAATGAATCTAGTACTGAAAGCATAATCAAATTATCATAATCACATTTATTTATATAGCCCTTCGTACATCAGCTGATATCTCAAAGTGCTGTACAGAAACCCAGCCTAAAACCCCAAACAGCAAGCAATGCAGGTGTAGAAGCACGGTGGCTAGGAAAAACTCCCTAGAAAGGCCAAAACCTAGGAAGAAACCTAGAGAGGAACCAGGCTATGTGGGGTGGCCAGTCCTCTTCTGGCTGTGCCGGGTGGAGATTATAACAGAACATGGCCAAGATGTTCAAATGTTCATAAATGACCAGCATGGTCGAATAATAATAAGGCAGAACAGTTTAAACTGGAGCAGCAGCACAGTCAGGTGGACTGGGGACAGCAAGGAGTCATCGTGTCAGGTATTCCTGGGGCATGCTCCTAGGGCTCAGGTCCTCCGAGAGAGAGAAAGAAAGAGAGAATTAGAGAGAGCATATGTGGGATGGCCAGTCCTCTTCTGGCTGTGCTGGGTGGAGATTATAACAGAACATGGCCAAGATGTTCAAATGTTCATAAATGACCAGCATGGTCGAATAATAATAAGGCAGAACAGTTGAAACTGGACCAGCAGCACGGCCAGGTGGACTGGGGACAACAAGGAGTCATCATGTCAGGTAGTCCTGGGGCATGGTCCTAGGGCTCAGGTCCTCCGAGAGAGAGAAAGAAAGAGAGAAGGAGAGAATTAGAGAACGCACACTTAGATTCACACAGGACACCGAATAGGACAGGAGAAGTACTCCATATATAACAAACTGACCCTAGCCCCCCGACACATAAACTACTGCAGCATAAATACTGGAGGCTGAGACAGGAAGGGTCAGGAGACACTGTGGCCCCATCCGAGGACACCCCCGGACAGGGCCAAACAGGAAGGATATAACCCCACCCACTTTGCCAAAGCACAGCCCCCACACCACTAGAAGGATATCTTCAACCACCAACTTACCATCCTGAGACAAGGCTGAGTATAGCCCACAAAGACCTCCGCCGCGGCACAACCCAAGGGGGGGGGGGGCAACCCAGACAGGATGACCACATCAGTGAATCAACCCACTCAGGTGACGCACCCCCTCCAGGGACGGCATGAGAGAGCCCCAGTAAGCCAGTGACTCAGCCCCTGTAATAGGGTTAGAGGCAGAGAATCCCAGTGGAAAGAGGGGAACCGGCCAGGCAGAGACAGCAAGGGCGGTTCGTTGCTCCAGAGCCTTTCCGTTCACCCTCCCACTCCTGGGCCAGACTACACTCAATCATATGACCCACTGAAGAGATGAGTCTTCAGTAGAGACTTAAAGGTTGAGACCGAGTTTGCGTCTCTGACATGGGTAGGCAGACCGTTCCATAAAAATGGAGCTCTATAGGAGAAAGCCCTGCCTCCAGCTGTTTGCTTAGAAATTCTAGGGACAATTAGGAGGCCTGCGTCTTGTGACCGTAGCGTACGTGTAGGTATGTACGGCAGGACCAAATCAGAGAGATAGGTAGGAGCAAGCCCATGTAATGCTTTGTAGGCTAGCAGTAAAACCTTGAAATCAGCCCTTGCCTTGACAGGAAGCCAGTGTAGAGAGGCTAGCACTGGAGTAATATGATCAATTTTTTTGGTTCTAGTCAGGATTCTAGCAGCCGTATTTAGCACTAACTGAAGTTTATTTAGTGCTTTATCCGGGTAGCCGGAAAGTAGAGCATTGCAGTTGTCTAACCTAGAAGTGACAAAAGCATGGATTCATTTTTCTGCATCATTTTTGGACAGAAAGTTTCTGATTTTTGCAATGTTACGTAGATGGAAAAAAGCTGTCCTTGAAATGGTCTTGATATGTTCTTCAAAAGAGAGATCAGGGTCCAGAGTAACACCGAGGTCCTTCACAGTTTTATTTGAGACGACTGTACAACCACTAAGATTAATTGTCAGATTCAACAGAAGATCTCTTTGTTTCTTGGGACCTAGAACAAGCATCTCTGTTTTGTCCGAGTTTAAAAGTAGAAAGTTTGCAGCCATCCACTTCCTTATGTCTGAAACACATTCTTCTAGCAAGGGCAATTTTGGGGCTTCACCATGTTTCATTGAAATGTACAGCTGTGTGTCATCCGCATAGCAGTGAAAGTTAACATTATGTTTTCGAATAACATCCCCAAGAGGTAAAATATATAGTGAAAACAATAGTGGTCCTAAAACGGAACCTTGAGGAACAACGAAATTTACAGTTGATTTGTCAGAGGACAAACCATTCACAGAGAAGAACTGATATCTTTCCGAAGGATAAGATCTAAACCATGCCAGAACTTGTCCGTGTAGATCAATTTGGGTTTCCAATCTCTCCAAAAGAATGTTGTGATTGATGGTATCAAAAGCAGCACTAAGGTCTAGGAGCACGAGAACAGATGCAGAGCCTCGGTCTGATGCCATTTTAAAGGTAATTTACCACCTTCACAAGTGCAGTCTCAGTGCTATGATGGGGTCTAAAGCCAGACTGAAGCATTTCGAATACATTGTTTTTCTTCAGGAAGGCAGTGAGTTGCTGCGCAACAACCTTTTCTACAATTTTTGAGAGGAATGGAAGATTCAATATAGGCCGATAGTTTTTCACTTTTAGTGAGTTTGGTAACACAATAGAAGCCATATAATGACTACCAACCACTTCACACAGCCTGCATCATAGTCAACATACACTATATATACAAAAGTATGTGGACACCCCTTCAAATTAACGGAATCTTGAGAAACACCGAAATGTACAGTTGATTTGTCAGAGGACAAACCATTCAGAGACAAACTGATATCTTTCCGACAGATAAGATCTAAACCAGGCCAGAACTTGTCCGTGTAGACCAATTTGGGTTTCCAATCTCTCCAAAAGAATGTGATGATCGATGGTATCAAAAGCAGTACTAAGGTCTAGGAGCACGAGGACAGATGCAGAGCCTCGGTCCGATGCCATTAAAATGTCATTTACCACCTTCACAAGTGCCGTCTCAGTGCTATGATGGGGTCTAAAACCAGACTGAAGCATTTCGTATACATTGTTTGTCTTCAGGAAGGCAGTGAGTTGTTGCGCAACAGCCTTTTCTAACATTTTTGAGAGGAATGGAAGATTCGATATAGGCCGATAGTTTTTTATATTTTCTGGGTCAAGGTTTGGCTTTTTCAAGAGAGGCTTTATTACTGCCACTTTTAGTGAGTTTGGTACACATCCGGTGGATAGAGAGCCGTTTATTATGTTCAACATAGTAGGGCCAAGCACAGGAAGAAGCTCTTTCAGTAGTTTAGTTGGAATAGGGTCCAGTATGCAGCTTGAAGGTTTAGAGGCCATGATTATTTTCATCATTGTGTCAAGAGATATAGTACTAAAACACTTGAGCGTCTCTCTTGATCCTAGGTCCTGGCAGAGTTGTGCAGACTCAGGACAACTGAGCTTTGAAGGAATACGCAGATTTAAGGAGGAGTCTGTAATTTGCTTTCTAATAATCATAATATTTTCCTCAAAGAAGTTCATGAATTTATCACTGCTAAAGTGAAAGTCATCCTCTCTTGGGGAATGCTGCTTTTTAGTTAGCTTTGCGACAGTATCAAAAAGGAATTTCGGATTGTTCTTATTTTCCTCAATTAAGTTAGAAAAATAGGATGATCGAGCAGCAGTAAGGGCTCTTCGGTACTGCACAGTACTGTCTTTCCAAGCTAGTCGGAAGACTTCCAGTTTGGTGTGGCACCATTTCCGTTCCAATTTTCTGGAAGCTCGCTTCAGAGCTCGGGTATTTTCTGTGTACCAGGGAGCTAGTTTCTTATGAGAAATGTTTTTAGTTTTTAGGGGTGCAACTGCATCTAGGGTATTGCGCAAGGTTAAATTGAGTTCCTCAGTTAGGTGGTTAACTGATTTTTGTCCTCTGGCGTCCTTGGGTAGACAGAGGGAATCTGGAAGGACATCAAGGAATCTTTGTGTTGTCTGTGAATTTATAGCACGACTTTTGATGATCCTTGGTTGGGGTCTGAGCAGATTATTTGTTGCAATTGCAAACGTAATAAAATGGTGGTCCGATAGTCCAGGATTATGAGGAAAAACATTAAGATCCACAACATTTATTCCATGGGACAAAACTAGGTCCAGCGTATGACTGTGACAGTGAGTGGGTCCAGAGACGTGTTGGACAAAACCCACTGAGTCGATGATGGCTCCGAAAGCCTTTTGGAGTGGGTCTGTGGACTTTTCCATGTGAATATTAAAGTCACCAAAGATTAGAATATTATCTGCTATGACTACAAGGTCCGATAGGAATTCAGGGAACTCAGTGAGGAACGCTGTATATGGCCCAGGAGGCCTGTAAACAGTAGCT